>NC_061797.1:16564607-16867637 GCF_021462225.1 Girardinichthys multiradiatus
TTTATTAGTATGGTGTAGGGCCTCCTTTTGTGGCCAATACAGTGTCAATTCGTCTTGGGAATGACATATACAAGTCCTGCACAGTGGTCAGAGGGATTTTAAGCCATTCTTCTTGCAAGATAGTGGCCAGGTCACTACGTGATACTGGTGGAGGAAAACGTTTCCTGACTCGCTCCTCCAAAACACCCCAAAGTGGCTCAATAATATTTAGATCTGGTGACTGTGCAGGCCATGGGAGATGTTCAACTTCACTTTCATGTTCATCAAACCAATCTTTCACCAGTCTTGCTGTGTGTATTGGTGCATTGTCATCCTGATACACGGCACCGCCTTCAGGATACAATGTTTGAACCATTGGATGCACATGGTCCTCAAGAATGGTTCGGTAGTCCTTGGCAGTGATGCGCCCATCTAGCACAAGTATTGGGCCAAGGGAATGCCATGATATGGCAGCCCAAACCATCACTGATCCACCCCCATGCTTCACTCTGGGCATGCAACAGTCGGGGCGGTACGTTTCGTTGGGGATTCTCCACACCGCAACTCTCTCAGATGTGGGGAAAACAGTAAAGGTGGACTCATCAGAGAACAATACATGTTTCACATTGTCCACAGACCAAGATTTGTGCTCCTTGCACCACTGAAACCGACGTTTGGCATTGGCATGAGTGACCAAAGGTTTGGCTATAGCAGCCCGGCCGTGTATATTGACCCTGTGGAGCTCCCGACGGACAGTTCTGGTGGAAACAGGAAAGTTGAGGTGCACATTTAATTCTGCCGTGATTTGGGCAGCCGTGGTTTTATGTTTTTTTTAATACAATCTGGGTTAGCACCCGAACATCCCTTTCAGACAGCTTCCTCTTGCGTCCACAGTTAATCCTGTTGGATGTGGTTCGTCCTTCTTGGTGGTATGCTGACATTACCCTGGATACCGTGGCTCTTGATACATCACAAAGACTTGCTGTCTTGGTCACAGATGCGCCAGCAAGATGTGCACCAACAATTTGTCCTCTTTTGAACTCTGGTATGTCACCCATAATGTTGTGTGCATTTCAATATTTTGAGCAAAACTGTGCTCTTACCCTGCTAATTGAACCTTCACACTCTGCTCTTACTGGTGCAATGTGCAATCAATGAAGACTGGCTACCAGGCTGGTCCAGTTTAGCCATGAAACCTCCCACACTAAAATGACAAGTGTTTCAGTTTCATTGTCCAACCCCTGTATTTACCTGGACTGCAAGTAGAAGAGACTGCCACACCCTCTAGTGGTGGACAGAAAAACAACAACTTCAGTTCAGAAAATCTATTGTATGAAAAACAGAAGGCTGCATAGTTCAAAGGTCAATATTGAATTTGTTAAACTGAAGTAAACATGGATGACAAATCATATGCAAGTTAGCATTTGACTGATTAAAACTTGCAAACTATAATGCAAGTCTTTAAACTAAATACAGAAAAACATGACAAAAATGACTAAGTGTCATATTTTACAGAAAAATGACAAAGTCAATAGCAAAAGCTTAAAGACTCAAAATATTGAGGACTAATCTTTATTTCTTATTGCTCTTGAAAAACCAGCACATTATTAAGAAAACCTTTACGAAAAGGTATTTATACATTTTGTCTTAAAAAAGCCACATCTCATCACTGTGCATCAATTTTCAACACCTGCCTAAGGTCAGTGATGGGCAGGGTAGTGTGAGGAAGACATGGCAACATAATGACTTTCTGCCATAAAGAGGACAATGAGAAGCACAGCCAGAATACTGCAATGATTTTTTTCAGAGACAGACTAACATTAATGCTGTTATCTGGACACATGATGCATGCATGTATGCGGGCTGAGAATGATTACTGTCTTTCGACTGTAAATATAATAAGACTGAATGAAGCAATAATAAACAAAGTTGCAGCAAAACATAGCAGTTAGCCAGGGCAGTCAGCAATGCATTTTCCTGCTGATGCTGCCCCACTTCAACTCACCCGTTAGTCCCACCCTGTTTAATCTTCACTCCGAGGATACAAGCAGGATTGTTTACGCCTCTATGTTTGTCTGCGTAAAATGGATTTGTGATGCATCTCCGAGCTAAAATTGAACTCGACACTGGAAGCGTAGGGGCTCATCACTGTTCTTTATATGATTCTTTAATGTCCTCGCAAAACTCGCCAGAACTTTTTGACATATTTCCAACAAACAAACATGTAAGCCAAAAGATTAATCAATAAATAACTTTTTCGTGGATGCCAATGCAAAAAACATATAGTAAGGATCAGTGTTTTCACCATTCAGCTCAAAATGTGACAAGAAGAAATGTGTTTGTGACATTTTACATGCACCCTGCTTCAACACAATCAAATGAATGACTTGTTACCAGGCCCCTGGAAAACTGCAAGACCTGCTTCAGCCATCTGATTCAGATGTGTTGAAGCAGGGATGCATCGGAAGAATAGTAGTTCGAGGACAACTGACCTCAACAGCTGACTCGAACATTAGCAACATTCACCCACCAGGAAGACTACTGGTGATTCTCTACAGAAATCATAACCTGCATTGCCCACAGACCCTAAATGGAGACTATACCATCCATCTGCTGGGTCACACAATTTTGGATGACTTGAGACCCAGGGAGCAAAGCTTTTCCAAGCTACTTTTCCTTACTTCCGAGGCCTGCTTGCCAGTCCAGGAGATCAGCTTTCCAGTTGCTCAAACGACATGAACTTTGCCCTACCAGCTCTCCAATGAAGACAGCCTCAGCATAACCACAAAGAAAAGAAGGTCATTGTACACTTACTGCAAGACCATTCTGGAAAAAGTGAGAGATTAACAAGTAAAATGTATTCTTTACCAGATGCTGACACAGACAAATATCCAGTAAGTGTAGATTTAATTTGGTGCAAGTCTTTGAATGTATAGCTTCATTGTCTCTGCAGGCTTTTACATCTCCACATTCAAGTAAAACGTTATTCTCATTGAGAAGATAAATAACTCATCTCTTATTTAAAAGGTGAGAGGTTTGAACAGAAGCTGATTCCATGCAGAAGGAGCAAAGTACTTAAATGCTTTTTCCCTTCAACCCAGTGCGAGCCCTTGGAATGTTCAATAGGGACAGATTTTGTGAAGGAATGGAGCAAGATCCCGCACCTTTTGGAATAACGTAAGACATTAAATATTAAAGGATACGGCCAAGGATAGCTTTATAAATGAGGACATGCCAATGGTTTAATCTTCACATCAACAATGCAGACCATCAGACATACAATGAGGAGTCAAAGTATTGAGGTTTGTGAATAATCTCAAGGCTCCACAGTAGAATGCGGCAAGAGAAATCAAAACACTTTGACGAAGCTTTCATATAAATGACATCTCCGTAATCAAGCAAAGACAAAGGTGGCCGACAAGTCTTTTCTGAGACTCAAAAGAAAGACATGATTTTATTTGAGTTTCAGCTTCGGTTTTTTAACCAAATGTTTAATATGATAGTTGAAGAAGAGAGGATCATCAATCAACACTCGGTGGTATTTATATTCAGACACCAAATCAATCTTCAAACCATAAATGGTAAATGGTAAAGGAAGAGTGGTGATAGATGGCAAATATAAAAAATTTAATGTATGTGATATAATATGACTAAAGAGATATTTCTTCAATTGTTCACTTACAAGAGAAATAGATTTTAACAGGCCTGTAATTGTTTAGGTCTGCTGGATCCCCCTTTAAAGTAACGGCAGAACAAAAGCAGATTTCCAAATGGCAGGAATCTCATTTGTATCCAAAGAGAGTCCAAGGCAGCGCAATAAAATTGCCTGTCTGTTTTGAAAAATATTGCTCCAAATTGTCCAGATTAGCAAAATTTTTTATGTGTAAACATTTTAGTGCTCCGTATACCTCTGAGACAGAGAAGAACCTGAAACCTAATAGTGGCCTGAGAACTCACGGGCATGTTGTCAGAGATATTAGGAGAATGATATAGTGAGCTAGAATTAATAAAATGCTTATTAAAAATACTAAGTAAAAGTAATAAGTATTTCAGCCTTGTCAAATTTCTCATCATCTTTGTTATTTATGTAGCAGCGGTGGGGGGCTCTTAAGCAGTATTTTCTTTTAATTTTAATGGTTTTTTAAAAATGTTGAAGGGTTGATAAACTTTTTTAAAAAGTTTGTAAAATAAAATCTGCAGCCTTTCCATTTCTTATTGTCTTGGTGCATTTATTGCGAGTCTCCCTAAATGTTTCCAAACTGAGCTAGCAGCTGTTTTTCTGGCCCTGGCCCTCACCACATTACACTCATGAAGTAACTTTAGAAGATCAGGGGTGAACTGGGGATTTTTACAACCCTTGACTCTATATTTTTTTTTTAATGGAGCATGTTTCTCAATGACTCTAATAAAACCTTCATGGAAGAATTCCCTTGTGATTTTTACATCTGTAACAAGATTAGGCTTATCCCAGTCAAAACGATGTAAATCATGAGCAAATCCCTGTACAGAAAAATGTTTTATGTCACGTTTTGGAATAATTCGGGACTTGATTTTGGGAATATTTATGTGTAACTGGTAGCAATGATAGTGCTCACTGATGCCATTAGGAAACATGGAAACAGATGTATATTTATAAGGGGGTTTGTCAGAACAAAATCAATTAAAGTTGATTTATCTGGGCACTTCAGATTTGGCCTTGCAGGACAGTTAACAGTTTGAGTTGCAATGTGTTTTAAAATAATCAGATACCAGCTGTAACCAGTTATGGTTCAAGTCTCAGATTACTATGATTTCATTAAAGTTCAGTTTTGCTAAAAGCTGCATTAATGAAGGTAAACCCTAATTTGTGGCTAAAGGAGGTCTGTAGCAACTATAAAAATGTATTTTTTAAATAAAAACTACTCTTCTACCTCCTCTTTTGAGATTGTCTGCCCTATATACATGGCAGCCTTCAATGTCAGTTTCTTTGTCAGCAATAGAGTTGGTTAGCCATATTTCAGATAAGACAATAACATCAGCGTCTGTGGATTGTAGCAAAACAGAAAAAACGTTCATCTCTGGTAATAAACTAGGTACATTTAAATGAAGAAAACCAAGACCACTTGGATCAGGTTGTACATTTATAGAAATTAAAAGCAACAAGGCAATTAAAAAGATGCACTTAAAAGAATGACGACAAATGTAAAAGCTCATGGTTAATGTTACTTAAAATATTGTCACAAAATCAACATACATAGTTGTTTTGTTGAGCTATTACACCAGAGGGAACCGGGTCCAAAAGTCATAATCAAACTTCCGGTTAGCTGATTAACCTTTACAAAATCCAAAGCACATGAGCCTTCACATGTTACCTTAGAAGATGTCATCAATGTATGAGACTTGCTAGTCCCACAGACTGAAGAGCTCCACAAAACTGGTTAATTGTTAGAACCTTATTCCAAAATGAGTTGAATTTATTTTTCCCTCAAAACTCTAGACACAACACCACATAATGACAACGTAAAAAAAACCTTTTCAGATATTTGAAAATATATAAAGAATCTCAAACAAACATCACGATACACATTAGGCAGCATCAAGTCTTTTTAAATATGATGGCACAAGTGATGTCTCACTAGCACACCCATTTTTGGGGAGTTTTGCCCGTTCCTCTTTGGAGAGACTCTAAAACTACATCTGGTTGGCTGGAAATCGTTGGTGCGCAAAACATTTTCACATCGCTCCAGAAATGTTTAATTGGATTGAAGCAGGGGTATCCAAAGTCGGTCCTTGGGGGCCAGTGTGCTGCATGTTTTACATGTTTCCCTGCCTTAGCGCACATGATTTCCATTGATGGCTGATTAACAGGCGTTTGCTGAACCGCAATCAACTGAATCAGGTGTTTTAGAGCAGGGAAACATCTAAAACATACAGGACACCGGCCCCTGAGGACTGACTTCAGATCCCCCTGGATTGCAGTCTGTTCTATGGCTGGGCCACTCAAGGACATCCAGAGTTGTCCTGAAATCATTCCTTTGATATCTCGGATGGATGCTTGGGGTCATTGTCCTGCTGAAAGACGAAGAGCACTCTGGAGTAGGTTTTATCCAGGATGTCCCTGTACAGTGCTGCATTCATCTTTCCCTCTATCCTTACTATTCTCCCAGTTCCTGCTACTGAAAATCATTCCCACAGCGAAATGCTGTAACAACCATGTTTTATTGTAGGGATAGTGTTGTTCAGGTGATGAGCAATGCCTGGTTCCCTCCAAACATAACGCCTGAGATTCACACCAAAGAGTTCAATCTTTGCCCCATCAGACCAGAAAATTTTACTTTTCATTGTCCAAGAGGCCTCCAGGTGGGCTGCCATGTGCCTTTCATTAAGCAGTTTTAATCTGGCCACTCAAGCATACAGGCCTGATAGGTGAAGTGCTGCACAGATTGTGTCCTTCAGGAAGATTCTCCTCTTTTTAGAGAGCAATGCTGTAAGTCTGACAGATTATCAGGTTCTTGGTCACTTCCTTGGCTAAGGCTCAGAGGTCTACAGACAATTCCTATGACTTCATGCTTGGTTTGTGCTTTGGCAAGGGCTGCAAACTGTGGATCATTTTATAGACAACTGTGTGCCTTTCCAAATCCGATCCAATTGGCTCAATATCCCACAGGTGGACTCCAATTAAGCTGTAGAAAAATCTCAAGGATGATCAGTTGAAACAGGATGCACCTCACCTCAACTTGGAGCTTCATGGAAAAAGCTGTGAGTACTTGTGTAAAGGTGATTTCTTAGTTTTTTGCAAAACAACAAATGTTTCACATTGTCATTCTGAAGTTTTGAGCTAAAAAATTTATCTAATTTATTTTAAAATAAAGTTGTAACAACAAAATGTGCGGAAAAATAAAACGCTGTGAATACTTTCCAGGGGCAATTACAACTACGATTGTGGTTAGTACTGCCATGATACTTTTACAAGTTCAAGTAATGGTCTATGTCACACTTTCTTATAATTATCATTAAAAGAACAATGCTCCACTCCAGAAGAAATAAACTTGCAGGATAATGGGTTTTGAATGTAACTGGCTGCTGATTTTATCAATTTTATTCCAGCTGGGCTGGTGATGTAGAAATGAAATAAAAAACAAGAGCAGACATAGCTGGAGGCAATAAAAACCAGACAGGAAAAAAAAAAAAAAACTGTCACATCCTTAATAACATACTGACTACATTAGAGAGGTAAAATACTAAAACAAAACACCATTTGAATCTCTATTTTCAGGAATGGTATGCTTGGCAATATGGATATGCCTACCATCCATGCTTACCCATGTGAGAGTATTGTTATACTATATTCTGAAGAATGAAGGCTGATGTTATGAGCCTATTTCAACAAAATAATGGGACTAACAATCCTTTGCATGTGTGTGGTTACACAAGCAAATATTTGGGCATGTTGGTACTCGATATGTGACTGAGGAGGTAGGTCAAACTGGCCCAGTTTTTACTGATAATTGGTACAGAGGTATTTTATTATCACTGGATATTCACTGTTCTCACTCCTTTTGCAGGCCCGTCATGATATGATGCCGTTTGTACCGACCCCTCGAAGCGGACATGATTTTAGAAAGCTTTACCGTTAGCGGTCGCATAGGGTGAAAGGAAGCGGGAGCAGACTCAGCTCATGCGCTACAGCCGATATAAAAACCACATGGAGACAGAGGCCAGATGTCAGTCAATTTCAGCGTAGCCGCTACAAGAACCCTAATATTTTCTGTCCACGTCTCTGCTTGGTAAATTACTATTGCCAACCATCCAACACAAAATCCATTAGCAAATATATTCTTTACAATGACTGCTAAAAAATGTTTTCTAAAGGCTTCTAGTGAGAAAAGAATAACAAAGACTTTTTTCCTATAATACAATAAAATAAAAAGTTTCGAGTGAATATTCGTATAATCAATGAAGTTCCTGAAATTTGTAAAGCAGGTCTGTACTTGCCTGTTTGATAAGTCAAATATATATTTTCTTTTTTCTGACCAGCATCTAAGTAGGGGTGTCATTTAAGAAAAACCTCCTTCCAAATTTCAAAATGTCTTTAGCAAATATTTACATTAAATGCAACAGGGCTTTTTATAACTTTCCTCTCAAGAAGATTTTTTTTTCTATTACAAATATCAAACAAAGATTCATAATTCTCAATAAAGGCATGATGTCTCACTTTTATGTTATTCAGAGAAGGTGCTACTTAGATGTTTTAACATTGCTTTGTTTATGGAGTCAATGTTGCTTAATAAACAAAACTTTTGTCATTTTGGCACATTTTATTTTCATAGATTAAAACAGCATTGCAGCCAACACCCTAAAGCACCCCACCCAAATGTTGAAACTGAACTATCTTCTCCCTAAGAGGCACAAACATGGTATAACACGTGGACATGCATCTGTGAAATGTATGTTTACCGTTAAGCATTGTTGCTGTGAAGAAGCAGTTACTGATCCCCCTGAGGTGTAGTTAGACCTGACGTTCCTTGGTCTTCATCACAATCTCCACAAGACTCTCAGCTTTAGCATCTTAGCCACAATAAATATATTTATGGGCATCAAGTGCAGTGAAAGCTTATCTATCAGGTTAAAAATATAACTAGGATGTAAAAATAGCATACATGGAACTTAAAATCTATAATCCAACCAAATACTGCATCAGAGCAGTTATTTATGTTTACATTGATATTGTGATGATCACCGAGATTCGATATATTACCAGAAAAACATTTGATGGACTGTTGGAGAAGAGGTGCCTGGAATAGCAGACAATGAAATAAAGAAGTCTGAATTCACAGTCTGGTTATATTTCAAGTTGGGTTGCAGGTCATTTTGTTTATGCCTAGAACATATCTGCTGTAAAAACATTCAGAGATTAATGTTTGATAGATCCAATTCACTTCATTGTTATCACAGCGGTTGCAGTTTACCCTCCTCAGCAAGTTCACACAGTGCTCTGTTTGATTGAGGAAGTGCCCTTCAGCAGATTGCTCTCCAAATCTGTTAATGTTAAACATTTTGTTGAAGCCGTCTCTGCTTCCCCGGGTCCGTTGATTTGGGTACAGGTTTCAAAGAGTGAAATAAACACAAGTACAATCTACTTTATGTTCGCCTTCTGCGCAGAGTGAGAGATGGAGGCCCCATGCAGCTACAGGCCCAACTCTGATCAACTCTCTGCTTCCAGCTCGTTTTATTCAGTCTCAAGGGTGTGTTCAACATATACATATATCATGTCACACATATATAACATAACATTTCCTTATGTCCAAATATGGAGTATTTCTAGTTGTTTTCTTATAGCAAGCTTGTCTTGTCTTGTCTTGTCTCGGCCTTCCTTGTCCTCCACTTGTTTACGACCTTGGACTCTCTCTATCCTGTACTCCCTTGTCATTCACCAATTTATGCCCTTGCGCTCTCTGTGCTTCTCACTCCCTATGTTTTCACTCCCCTAGGACCCTTCTATGCTTCACTCCCTAAGCTTGACCCCCCCTATTTCCACACATGCCAGTTACACACATAGATGATTTATATTCTACAATTTCTAGAGGGCTATGGTTCTATTTCATTTGTTGCTGAGACTGTAGCCGCTCTGTAACAACTACAGTCTAACATTTTATTGTGGGTTCCCATATTTTTTCCCCAAGTGTGGTGTACTTCATTACCTTGGGCTATGTGCTTTGTATTCTCAGCAAATAGATATAATTCAGTGTAACGCCTTGTAAACAAATGGTAACAATTATTCCTGCAGGACTACAACTAGAATTTGTGGAAAACGTTTGAGTAGAATACTACAGAGATTAAGTAAAGAGGCCTGAGACTGTATATATAGAGAGCACTCAAAAAATCAGCAATGTTCAGCCCTCTAAACTGTACATTACCTTATGATCCTGGCTTCTACACAGAAAATAGAGGTGGCAGAGGAAAACGGGCTGAAGAAGAATCAAATTTTTAATGGGACCTTGCAGTTAAAATTCAGCAATTACATTAGGTTGTATAATGTTGCTCAAGTTTGACTGCAGGCTACTGACTAATTAAAAACTGACAACAAAGAGAACACTGTAACTTCAACTAAGTTCCTGGACAGTTTAGTTAGCCATTTTTTCACAGATTAGGGACCCTTAATTATTCTGGAGAGAGAAGAAAGCATGCAAACAGAGACAGCATGGTTTGAAGAGGCTTTATCTGAACCAGTTTGGTCCGCATCAGCAAAACCTTTGTGCTCCTGTTGCTTAGCATGACAGGCTGTATGTGCATGTTTGCGCATCAGCTGATGTCAGCCCAAGCCCACCCAAAATCAGTCAGTAAACTCAGTCACCTATCTGACCTACCCTTCCCCCCCCCAACACTGGTTATCTTTTTCTAGCTACCACAACAAACACCAAAGGTTCCGATTACTCAGCTTGGCTCAGTGTTTGATGCCCTAAAACCAACTATAACACACAAACAGAAACACACAGAGTAACTTTATCACAACAAGCACATTTCTGTTCCC
Organism: Girardinichthys multiradiatus; assembly: GCF_021462225.1. Taxonomy (NCBI): domain Eukaryota; kingdom Metazoa; phylum Chordata; class Actinopteri; order Cyprinodontiformes; family Goodeidae; genus Girardinichthys; species Girardinichthys multiradiatus. The sequence continues at coordinate 16,575,097 of NC_061797.1, forward strand.
TGGTAACTCTGAAATGACTGAGCTCTGATCTCCATGCAGCCTAGGACAGGCACAGCATGGGAACACAGACAGACAGAGCTGCTGGAATGATTTCATGGCAGCTCCCGTGGAGCCAGACCTTAATCCTAAAAATCATACGATGCTCGACTACCACTTACTGCTCAGCCAAAACTACATTCAGTCTAATAAATGCTTGTACTGATCCTCGCTTACAGTTTGTTTCCTATGGGCCATACACATCACCGGTCAAAAGTTTTAAAACCCCTTTCTCATTTTCTGGTTCTCTTTATGTTTATGTTTATTTACATTGTACGTAGATTCTTAGTGAAGGCATCAAAATAGTGAATGAACACATAATGAAATATGCAGCAAACAAAAAAAATTGTAAAATAACATTAAATATGTTTTATGTTTTAGAATACTTAAAGTAGTCGCCCTTTGCTGTAATGACTGAAATATTAACCTCTGGTGGTCTCTCAATGAACCTCTGGGAAGTTCTTTCAAGACTCTCTTTGGAAAACCATTTCAGGTGACACCTCATGAAGCTCATGGAGAGAATGACAAGAGGGCAAAGCAGTCATCAGAGCAAAGGGAGGCTATTTGGAAGAATCTAAAATATAAAAATGAGTTATTTCACACCTTTTGTATACTATTTAATCCCATGTGTGTTCATTCATAGTTTTGATGCCTTTGGTGATAATCTGCAATGTAAATAGTCATGAAAATAAAGAGACCCATTAAGTGAGAAAGTATATCTAAAACCTTGATCTGTAGTGTATGTTCCAATAAATGAATCCAAACACCTTGTAGAGCGGCCAGGACTAGTTGAAGTAATCGATAAGGTTGGCCACAACAACCGCTCAACATAAATATTTTCAGCCTACTGGATAATTTTTAGGAACTAACTTTTTTATTTTGTTAAACTTTTAGCAAATGTTAAAGCTGTTACTGTGCGTGCTGGGAAGCTCCAGCCAGCAGTCTGTGTGTCTGACATGCATGTGGTCTATATATGTCAGCTGTGTCATTGATTTGCTTTGCTTTATCTAAGCAACAGTTTAAAAAACAAACATGGCGGACTACAAACATTTTCTGAAGTTCCCAAAAGACGACGTGATCTAAAGCAGGCGTGAGCCTTCATGGTATGAATACCTTCAATAAAATGGACAGTATCACAGCAAATAAATATAAAAAAAAAAAAATTTATAACAAGATTGAATTTCCTTTAAAATAAACAAGCAACAATTATTAAATCGGTGCTGCTAAAATTATATTGATCATAATATAATGTCTAGGAGTTGTATTTATTGTTGCTATAGAGACCACAGGCAAGTGTGTTGACAGTCAGCTATTTCATATACTCATGAGGCAATAAAAGGCAATAGAAATATGTTATAGTTAGACATTTAGAAAAATCTATTAAATGCTACTGCAGTCATAAGCTGATCAAATTTAAAATCAGTGGCAGCTTAAACAGAAGGTCATATTAAAATATTTCTATACAGATGAACAGTGGAGGACCACCAGAAAAATATGCAATAAATATTTGCTTAACCTAGTAGAAGCATTTACCACAAAGAAACTGGGACAGAGCACCCTGTTCAAAGAGCTGATGAACAATCTATACTCCATCATGGACAAAATCCAAATTGTTAGGAACAATCCTGTAATTTTGTTACTCGTGTGTTTCAGTTTGTGACCTGAACAGACCTCCAATCAGAGCACAGATTAACATATAAAGAGTAAATCTATATAATCTGAGCCCCAAAGAGCAGACAAGTGTTGAAAAGGGGGAGGGAGTAAAAGAGGATTTCATCAAACCTCACCCCTACTGGCAGAGATTTAGAAAGGCCAGTTGGGAGGTGCAAAATCACAGCCTACCCAACCTGATAACTGCTGAGAGTCTTTAAGGTTTAACAACAGCTTGAGAGAGATCCCTTCTAGGTTTAGGAGACTGCAAACCAAACAACCCTTCACAGACAAACATAAATATATTATTATGAATCAGCAAACTTCTCATCTTGTACAATTACCGATTTGAAAATTTGTAATTAAGCAATTTTCTTAAAACGATACATCTCGTACAATGAAAAGGATGAGGAAAGTAGCAGAAAGTACTTATAAACTAAAAGCCATGTCATAACATGAATGTTGCTTTATCTGCATGACAGGTATTCGTACAACCAGACAAAACAATCACATCCACTCATGAAATGATGTAAGGTATCCTTCAGGTTACTGCTGCTCTGCTCTAAAACGGTTTCTAAAAGAAAAAAAAAAAGACATGTACATTTCTGTGGTCAAAATTGCAGCAGCAGCACCAACCCATTACCGAAGTCTCCAAAGATTAGCTAAGGCCACAAGTTTTAAAAGCCTCAACACGCAACAAGAGGAAGGTGACAGAACAAAGTGACAGAAGAAGCAACGACTGAGATGGATTCTTTCATTTCTCCCCAACTAAAGATACAACAATTCAAAAGCTAGAAATTATTGTCTGCCACCATTAACAGGATACATGGCTGGATTTGGACTCATTTTCCAACATCCACAGTAAGAACATGAGTTTGTACTGTTACTAAGAAATAAAAACTTTTAAACTTTAATAGCTTGTGGGATTGATTGGAGATCTGAACTTGTTTAGCAAAGATTAAAAAGGAACTCTAGACTATCATTTGTGGTAACAGCATTGGGATAGTGCCAGAATAAACAAAATCACTGTTTCTGCAATTTTCTAAATGCAGATTGAAGTAGCTGTGGTGGCTTTGAATCAGTAAGAACGTCTCTTTTATAGTAGCACAGCTGAAACCCAGTTCGGGTGACAAACTGCATTTGAAAAATGTGTTATTTGAGCATTCTTCATAAACAAAGACATGTTTATGCCCATCATTGTCCCTGTTGTGAAGTCAAGTTGCAGGACTTGACTTCTCATTCAGCACCAGCTCTTTACACAAAACATTTGGCGACATCCAGAAAGAATATTTTCTTCTCCAAACCCTGCCCTCCTCAGAAAAACAACCAGCTTTGAAACTGGAGTAGGTTCAACAAACAAACAATACATCCTGCATCTGACTCCTTTGTCCTAAAACACTACGCCATCAAGAATACAATATCAGCCCAGCACCCTGTTCTGTAAAACAGTCCTTCAGCGGGGAAGGACAGTCTTATATTTCACATCAATACCACAACTTGTTGTGGGAGAAGAGAAAAATAATGGGTGTGATCAGGAGCACAAAGAAAAGTCGAAGTGAACAGAAAACTTGTTTCAGATGTACTATCGCTCATGTACATCACACACTGCATGAGTCAGGGTGAGACCCTCAGATCACTGAAGGCAGCAAGATTCCTTTAAAATGTTTAGCAATTTAATAATTGACTCCACTGCTAGTTACCTGTGAGACAAAACTTGCTTTATAATACAATAAATGTTCCAAGAATGAGACTGGCTGTGCTTGTAAAACAACACTTACTGGATCTGATTGCTTAACCCTTGATTTACTTCTTTCATTACACATTGCTGCTGTGCCTCAGGGAAGCTTCTCATTACAGTGTTATGGAGCGTTCCATTTGTACTCGAAAGTCAGAATTTCCGACCTTTGAGTAGGAAATTTTAACTGCAACACCCTCGAAAGTTAAAATTATGGTGCTTTCTGCCCGACCACAATTACAGCAAATTTTTCGCCTCATTCGTGGGCTGTCACTTGCCTGACATTTCGCCAGCAATTTGCGAGGCTAATGGCCTACAACGCTCCACTCCCTTCACCGCGTCATCAAATAGGAGAAGCTTCTATCTGCTGCTTGCCAGTTTCATCTCAACATGGCGGACATGGATTTTACGGAGCGAGTCACGGCGCTTTATTCATGGAAAGCCGAACAATGCCGCCACCAACATCTCTGGGTTCACCAGATTCTCTAGAGACGGAACCAGTTTGGAGAGTACCACCACCTACTCCAGGAGCAGTGCCTGAATGATGGTCACTTTGTTGACCTGCTGGTCCGCGTTGGGGAAGGAATCAGCCTTTGGGACACCAACTACAGGCGCTGTAGCCCGCTTCAAAACGCCTGCCCATCTGTCTTTGGTGAGTAAATAAATCTCAGCTCAATAGAAAGCTGTGTCTGAAGGCCACATGTGTGCTTCACAACTTCATGCGTGCCTTATTAACCAGTCCTTTTCAAGACTAAATTTCAACAACTTTTTTCAAAGCCACCCATACACCTCTTGGAGCAAACCTTCCTATATCCTATGTGTACATCAATGTTTCTGTCTTTTTTATACATGTGATGTTTGTGGATTGTAGGTATTCTTTTCCATTATTTCTTTGCAGGGACTGCAAATTGACAGAAAAGTTCACATTTTTCAACTCCAGCAAAATTCGCTTCACGTTCATTGTGGATTTTGCTTCAATCTATTCGTCCTAATCATTCCGTTCGCATCACGTCCTTTGCATCACTTCGCTCCTGAACGCGCCTCTACATAGCGTAAACATGTAAATCACTCGCTCCTATTGCGTCATTCGCAGTCAGTTTCCAGTCACCATTACGAGTCAGTAAGTCCAGGCAACATGACCATACCCGACTTCTGCATTCAAGATGGCCGCTACTCGCATCAATGGCAGTAAGACGTTCTTACTTTGACCGTTTTAAGCAGTTGTTTATTATTTATGTAACAGTCAGTCAGACACTGCTTTTCAGTGTTTATAAGACGAGATGTCTTATAAACACTGAAATGTCAAATGCACCTTTTTATTATATATGTGTATATTGTACATTGTAAATTTGTACATTCTGTAATGCAGAATATTGCATTGTATATTGTACATTGTAAATTGTAAATTTGTATATTCTGTAATGCAAAAACAGAACAAAAGAGCAAAGTGTACCGGAGTCAAATTCCTTGTTTGTATGTACGAACTTGGCAATAAAGCTGATTCTGATTCTGATGTTATAGCGTTGTTAATATGCACGAAATACCACGTAAAATAGTGTTTATCATCGTTGTCATTGTTGTAAGACTGCTGTTACAGTTGCTAGCAATACGAACAAAAACAAAGAAATTGGAATGCTACAACTAATCTCCAACTTTCCAGTTCCGACTTTCGAGGTTAATGAAACGCACCATTACCGCCGTCTGAAGGCAGATGAGGGCTGAACAAAACAGTCTGTGATGACCAATTATTAATGTGGCAAAGTTTGTTTTTGTTTCAGAAAGATCCAGACTCCCACTCAACAAGGCAACAATCTACAGTCTCAATTTTTTAATAAAGTCATTGCTACAGAACCCCTACAATTTCACAAAGATTTTGTTCCTGAGATACGGTAGATAAAAGTGTTTTTTGACTCATCCAAAGAAAAAGGATACAGAAATGCAGTGTAGAGTAGTATAAACTCCATTATAGGATAATGCAATAACCTTTTGCATCTTCTCTTTGAAAAAACTGGGTTTTTGTATCAATACCACTTCTTAGAAGAGCTGCAGAATATGCTACCCATGTTCAGAAAGATGCACGTTTAAATGACCAAAGGCAATAAACAGGGTGTTACATCATAACTATAAAGATGAATCAGATGAGAACATCAGAGTTTTTGTACAGAAATAACCTTATCTCATTGTAATTCTACAGTTACACTTGTGACAAAAGCACTCCCCGTACATTTTGTGCTCATCTGCCCAACAAGTACCATTGCATGTATATTTCTGCTATGGAGGCTAAATCAAACACATCTTGTCACTTGGTCTGTTGTGTTTTAGCTCTCAGCTCTTCCCCCATTAGACAGCAAACTTTTATCCAATTCATCTTACTCCGCAGACAGAACAGTGTTTGTGTAGCTGGAACCAGGTGATTATCAGAGTGGCAGCATGTGAGACTTCCTTGATGGCAAAACATAACACAAAAACATGTGGGTGTTGTACAGCTGGGCCGTTTGCAACCCTCTCCAAGTACCACAGGGTCGGACAAAGTTTTTAGGAGATAATGTATTGTACGACTAAAGCCATTGGGAAAAAGAAAAATCGATATTTGATATTTATATTCAGAGTGTATTCAGTGAGTTAATGAACAAAAATGTTGCCAAAGCTTCATAAAATATTTAAATTCTTGGAAAACAACATTCTGCCCAAAAAGAAAATAGGTTTTTACAATATAGTCTTGATAAGAAGTTATACCACAACTTTGACTCACCTAACTAAAGGTAATCTGCCAACCAAACAAAAAAAAAATTTTAAATAGGGTTGCACCAATTGCAGTTTTTTGGCACTCACGACACTGTCAGGTGTCATTAGGGGGGGGGGGGGTGTCTGGCAGTCAGCCCTCTCTCATAGCATAGGAAAAGAGGACAGTGGGTGATTTTCAGACCTTTACGCAGGTAGATAAGATTGGTGGATAAGACCGGTTTTACATGCAAGTATTGGCCGATCGAGATCACCCAAAATTAAAGGAAATTGGCCGGCCCATCGATGGGTGAACCCTTACTTCTAAAGATTCTAATAAAAAAAAAAAAACAGCAAAGGTCAAACTCTATTGCAAATAACCTGAGTAACACATCTATAGCATATTTGGGAAAAACAAATTGTTGAAAATTGTGTTAGACATCAGGAATTCAGCACAGACCTAAAATATGTTAGAATATTAATGTGAGCAATCCACATGGGGTGTGGCTCTGCAACATTTCTTTCAGCCCACTCTCTCTTCTCCCTCTCTCTCTCTCACTCTTACCCAAACACATTATTTCACAACAACTGCAATTCTGCAGCTTTCTAGCCCTATCACATAATTTAAGCATTACCAAGTCCAACACATTCCAAAAAGCATAATGTCATGTAGCCTCCTGCAGGGTGATCATGGAGCTCAGGGTGATGTTCTGACAGAAGTAATATACTTTGGTGTTATTGATACATGGTTTGCTGAATTACCTTTCTGGAAAAATATTGAAGACTTGAAGAACATATATTAGTATTGCATTCACATCCCACCACAACCTACAGCTTGCAACTCTTATCATTTATGAGCCAACATGTATCACAATATGTATTCTGTACATAAACAGGTTTCTGCAGATCACCATCACATCCACTGCAAACCAGAGTCTACAAGTCTGCAAGATAAAAGAACAATTTACAATGTTAAAACACCAACTAGAAGAATTTTACAAAACTCCTTGATGGTTACAGTGCAACAAAACAAAAAAACGCAAAACCTTTGCCTCACCCATAAACTGACATTTCATTAAAGCTGTTCAACTGATGACTGACAAGCTTAATATTTCTGTCACACAGAAATTGAACAAACCGGTTTGCACAACAGAGAGGTCTAGATTTATTTGGCTCTGCTGCGTGTAAAAAGCACAGGATTTCCTGAACCGACAATGCAGACGTTAACTGAAACAACTGGTGCCGACTCGTCTCAACGAAAAACAGTGAATCCAAATATTCCCTCCCTTACACGCAGCCACATTATCAGTCAGTCTTCTTATTTTCTAAGAAGTATTATTTCCAAGAACCATGCACACTCTGTACATGTTGCATGATTGTTTTTATTGTAGTTGATACCCTCACCTGTCACACATTTTAGCGACAGAGACAATAAAACTGGTAGAATGATGATGGGGGGGTAATCACAATTATTTAACAATGATTTCCTAAGATTGTCCAGTTCCAATTTACAGCAAAACTTTGCCTCTTGCAAGATAAGGCAGTTGGACAGCAGAAATAAGTTTGAGATATATGCCTAAAAAACCTGAGGAAAATAACAGACTCAAAATATTAAAACTAGATTTGCATTGATCTTGATCTCAAGCAAGAAATGCTTCCTTTCTTTTTCCATTATAAAAAAAGAGCAGATACATTGCACATGAGAGGCTTTCTAGAATAAAAGGCCTCACACAAAAGAAAAACAGAAACCTGAGTGAACAGAAACCAGCAAGCTCTCATTCTGTCAAATCCATGGCTGGTATTAAAAGGAAACCTTGGCATTTTATACTCAGGTTGATAGTTATTCAGCATTTTTAGTTACCTTAAAAAGGCGTTTGAGGGCATAGTTAGTACTCCATAGCTAAAATAGGGTCTTACCAAAACTGTACTTGCAAACTATGGTTCAAAAACAATAAAACCAAGGTAAGTAAAGGCTAAAATTGACATCTAACATATTTTCTATAAAGCTTTATAAATTTTTGCCAGCTTCAAGGTTGATTTATTGCTTTGATGTTCGTGGGTAGCCAAGGCTTTCCTAATAGAAACAGATCAAAAGTGAGTAGTCACAAAGCATTGTATGACAACTCTGCTTCTTACACTTGGCAGCACATCAATTTTCAGTAAGGTCCAACACCTCTTCTTTCACATAGATAAGTGCCTTCAGTTCCGCCCGTGTGCTTCATTTTTCCTTTTGGTACCTTGCCTTCACAGGGGAACAAAATGGGAATGTTATGAAATCTCCACACAGACCTGAGCAAAATGTCACGTCTGTTTCCTCCACACAGCTTGAACTTTTTCTGAGGTCACTATAAACAACTGCAAGGTAATACATTTGATTCTTTTCCTCTTGATTTGTAAAAATGTATCTCTTGCATATTTCTGATGCAGTGGAAAAGCCATCTTTTCCCTTTTAAATAGAGGGAGGCCTGACAGTTTACCACACACAGATCCTATGGGCTCCATGCCTTTCTCATGGTAATTGCCGGACAGAGAAAGCAGAGTGCAGTGCCAAAACACCCACTCCAAGCTGAATGGCGCTGAATCATATTGAATGACTGTTAGGTAAATGTTTGAGGCCACAGCTAAATAGTAAAGAATTAATTCAGTTTTTTATGGATCATAATGACTAAATCATACATTTGATAGCACATATATAAGCGTCAGCTCATTGTACAGGGACATATCCTAGGTAGGAAAGAAGAGTGACATTCCTGGAAGGACTTTGTTGTATCCATGGTGTCTTGGAGCTCTGATAGCTGTAGAAATGTCAGGATTGTGTGCCACACTTAAAACTCATTTGTACAGAGTCTGAAAGATTTGTCCAGTGGAGTTTCGGAGTCAGTTACAGTACAGTTCGTGTTAGACTGGGTTATTTCACTTAAACAGTAAACAGTTTGAGTCAATACTCTCTCTTTGCTCTCCACTTGAATGATTTGTTTGTGTTTATTGCTGCCATTAACTTTGTTTTCTTTCTTTAGCTTTTACTTAACGCTGGGCTGAGCTTTTAATACACTCAGCCCAGGGCTTTCCTCTCCTCTCATCCTCCAGTCCGCACCGAGCCAGGTTCAGCTACAGGTCCCATCCTGCTAAATGGGAGTTGTTCCTCTCCAATGTTGCCACATATTTGTTAAGAACGAAGAAGTGCAGTGAAGCCAAGATTTGATGAAATCTGCTAGTTCTCTCATATAAACAACTCTTGAACTGCAGTAGCAAGATTTACTGGACCTCATTGTAATGTCTTGCAATTGGATATAGTTGAATTGTACGCAACTGCATTTCAATCCGACTGTACTGGACATGATTCTGATTGCATATAAAGAATTTAACCAAAATAAAAATGTACGAATCAATTGTCCAGTTTCCCTATAATTGGCTCTGATCACATTTAGGTTTCAGTTTCCCCATCTCTGCAGAAGTCATTTTAAAATATATGAGTATGAAAACAAACAGTCTATGAGAAATTAGAACTGCATCGGGTTTAATGTGTTCATATTTTGTTCACAAAGTAATTCGCATAGATTATGTCTGTCGGACAGAAAGTGGACGTAAACAAGCATTATGTGATGCTACTATACGGCCTTATAGTATCTTTGTTAACAGGGACCCTGAGGACAAGCTGTAAGGTAAAAAAAAAATAAAAGCACAACATTAACAACACTACTCAACAGCGGGTTATTTTAACTTGGGGTCCACAATAAATAGGACTCACTTGTTATATTATTACTGGTGGCGTGTTCAATAAAAGGGAAACATCTGTAAGAGACAAGAGATTTGTCCGAACAACTGGACCGTGTGACTCCTGAATGTTTCTGCGATAACAACACACACTTTGGCGCATTGATTTGTCTTGTAATACCCTGGCTTTGTTTGCCATTAACAGCGGCGTGGTCCGGCGGCGTGGAAAGAGCCTACAGGTCATAGATGCACTGACCCAAATCTGTGCAGAGTATTTAGAAACATACCGCTCCACACCCGCATCTTGTTCGGAGCTGCAGGTGCTTCCAAGTGTTTTCCCAAACAGACCACAACCACCGTGGGAACATGACCGCGGATAACGTGGTCGCTAGGAGGGGGAGGCCAGGGTGACAAATAATAACGCCTGACAGGAGTGGCGTTCTTTAGCTCAAAATTAGCCTGAGCTCAGCGATAAAAGGAGGGACATTAGCAAAACATAGCAAACAAAAGTTCTCAACTTACTGTGATGGTAACTTCGTGCTTTTTCAATCGATACTTGAGGCTCTTCATCTTGTTAACGTTCTAGTTTCTGATATAAAAGTATCCTCCACCACAGACGTTCATAAATATAACACAGACGGGCCCCTCAAAAAAAGTTTCGACCCAGTAAAGTTCTGCTTCGGTTCCCTCGTCTTCCCAATCCAAGTTTCACCTGACGCTTTTAACTGTAAACTCCGGTAGCACTTTGATTGACAGCCTGCTTGTCCAATCAGCACGGGAATAAGCGCGGTTGTTGATAGTTAATCCAATAGGAGCTCAGAGTGGGCGGGACTTCCCCGTATAGTGCCGTCGGGAGACGTTGGAGACGTCCTGGGACAGATCATGGGAAAAAAACAAGTAGGTTTACCTGAAAAATCACCTGGAATACTGTAATCAGCCGCACATGATGATATGACAGTATCCGTTTGAACATTAAAATTAAATCATTTTATATAAATGTCATTGGTACAATCCATCTGCTTAAAAGGCATTGCAAATTGAGTGTAATTTATAACACGTAATCATGTATTAAACAGTTTTTTTTTATTATTGAATAGAAATATAATTCAATAATGCTTCTCATTGAATATTGTACAGTGCACACAAAAACCTTCGGTTTCACTAAGGCAAAAAGTCCAAACGTCTGATTTATCAACTAAGCCTCGCTAAAAGTGAAATAAATGTGTTACTTTATTAGAGGGTGTTAAATATTTTTTGCACTTGCCTTTAGTTTTTTGATAATTTTGGTTGTGTTAATGCAAATGGCGTAAAGTGTGTTGTTTATTTTGGGGTGAGTTACATTTTTTCATGTTTTTTTTTTCTTTTCTTCAAGTTTTTGAAATGCCAGTTAAACTAAACAGAGCCATCTACACCCCTTCATCACTTATCTTAGGTTCCACTGTCAGTGCTATGGAAACCTGTACAAACGAGCCAGATGCTGAGGGATTGTTGCTGGCTTCCTGTGCAGTCTGCTCCTCACTCTGTGATCAGAGATGTGTCTGTGGTAGGGTTGTGCAAATCCTGAAGTGCCTTTGGATTTTCCAGGAGAACGTCTCCCAAAAGATTGACCCTTGTGTGGTCTGCCTTTAATTTCACCAGTCTCATGGAACTTGGTTTTACCATAAGTAAGTGGAAATGGAACCAGGGCTGACACCCAGTAACGCTACCATTCTGCAGGAACACCAGCTTCCAGTTGCCCTACTTCACAGGCCTCGGTCTGAAGAGACAAGGCTGTGGCATGTTGATGCTGAAGGACACAAACTCCACAAAGTTGCCCGACCCATGCACACAAGTGCTGTTGATTAGGTCTCTATCAGGCGTCTACCATACCTGTGAATGGCAGATGCCTGGCATCACATGAAGCTCAAAGTAAGGGTGCATAGTGGCAGGAACATTTCTCAAGGGATTTTAGCTGTGTTTTGTTTGTTTTTTTGGTGTGGGGGTTACTACTCAGACCTTTGACTCTGTTGATCATTTCAATGATATATGATCCTTCCCAGTTTTACCTTGTAGTAAATGTGTCTATTCAGGCTTCCCAAAGACATAAGTACAACACTAAACACTATTAATAGAGGAGGGAAATGATTGACTTAATTAATGTTTCCAAACTTTTTGGGTATCATTTTTTTGTCTATTGAGATACACACCAATAATTAGGCAGCTGATATTCAGAGTTAAAAATAATCTTTAAACAATAGATGTTTTACTTAGTTGAAAATTTAATTCAGCTCAAAAAATCCACACAGAGTACAGTAGCTTGTTTGCTTTTAAAACACATTCACCTGCAGTTTTTCAGCCTTGCTGCCCTATGCACCCTTCTTTATATCCTTTTTTGTTTGCTTGTAACTCTGGGAACATTCAATTACTTAATAATCTCCTAATAGAAGAGAAACTTTGTTTTAACAAGTAGGTTAAAACAACAACTTTTTTTTGAGGGAATCAGACTAAACGAGGAAAATACTGCCCCCTTTCGTTGTGTTACATATTGATTCATATTGATATTGCTTCACTGTATGGTGGCTTTTGTTTTAAGAGAAGACAAAAAAAAAATATATATATATATATATATATATGGTTGAGTTGTATCAGGAACCAGACTGCTGTTGCATACTGTAGTTATTATTTAATGATTCATTCATCATTACGTATTTAGATTTCTCACAGGGTATTTACAGAATAAATGTAGCCTGTTGTGTTCAGAGACAGTGTTAAACATGGGCAAGTTAAGCAGATAACAGGTTGAACTTTCATGATTGCAAGGAATTTACATAAATAAAGAGGCGTACAATACTGACTGTTGTACTTTATGAATTTAGTAGGTTTTTTTTAATATATAAACTCACATATGCATAAAAAATAACCTTTTTAGCATCCTGTCGAATAAGATGAATATAAAACCAATTTTTATTTTACAAAACAACTGTTGGAGGTTTGATATGAACCAAAGCAGAAAGTAGTTTCTGTGAGTCTGTTGAGATTTATCTTAATTAATCAGCGGGCAACATTCAACTGAATACATCTTTAAATAACAAATACAACATCAAATCATTTAACGATTTAAACATCACAGAAACAGTAAACAATGTGAACATTGTTTTGCAACTTTTTCTTATCTTTTTTTTTTTTTTTACAAATTGATAAAAATGCACAACATAGAAACATTTTAATGGTTTGCTACTAATCTTGCAGTTCAGCACTGAGTTGCACCTCATGTTGCCAAAGAAGCAACAATAATTATAAGCATGCAATAGTAACAAGCACCTCAGCTGGAATGCACAAAAACATGATATAACTGGTTGTTGAAATTAAAGTGAAACAGTTTGTTTTGTGTCTTTTTAAACAAAGTGATATCAACAGCGGAGATAGGCACCAGCTCCCCTGCGACCCACTATGGAATAAGCGGTAGAAAATGACTGACTGACTGACTGATATCAATAGCAGGTTATGTTTTCTTCCCTACAAACCGTCACAAGCTCCTAAGATCTTTTCAGGACAAAACCTGTCAGCTGAAACGAAAAAGCTTATCCGAATATTCCCTCCAAACTAAACTAATGGTTATTTTTACTTGTGGCCTGACAGGGTGGTGATGTTTCTCAGTCAGAGCGCTGCTGAGAGCTCTTACACAGCTTTGCGGTGGTACTCAGGGGGGGCAACCTCGTAGTCACTGGCATTGAAAAGGGTGGACGAGTTCTTCACCAGGTACCTGAAGAAACAGTGAGACTATTTGTCATCGGTGGCGCAGGTAGAAATCTGTTGTGACAGACAGCTTGTAGAAAGGCATCGGCTCACTAACATTACTGAAATCCACATAAAATAATATGTAATTTTTAAACTGTTAGATCTAATGTTAGTGCAATTATTGTGTTTTTAAGTTGTACATAGTGTTTCTTATTAAGAACTCAGACAAGTTATCAAAATAAATAAAACATCTGCAATGAATAATCTATGTATTCTGTCTCAACTATCCAAGCAGCCGCTCCATCTGCAGTAATTTGCAGCTACAGGCACAGCCATTCTGAACAAAAAAAAAAAGGTTTCTGAGCAGAAAATCGATTTCACGGCCGCCGTTTCAAAGAGTTTTCACCAAGCATGGCTGCACTAATATGAAAGTAAAAGGAAGAACCAGGTCATTTGAAAATCAGCCAAACATGACATGGAGTCATGGTGGAGAGCTGGGAGTTGGAGCTTACTTGAGGAAATCTTGGAGGTAACTGAGCAGCAGAGCCAGACTCTTCTCGTCTAGTAAAGTGTACGCCAGCATGGCTCCGATACGAACTGTTGATGGAGGAATACGGTGCATAGAAGAGGACCAGAGAAAATTAGGTTTTCATTTTATGGATTTAATTCTTATAAAAATATTAAGAACTAGAACTACTCAAAGCTATCATGTTACATATGGTAAATCAGGAGTAAGAAGAGATTCAATAAATATAAAAATTAATTACCATCTATTTACTGAACTGATAAAGTTCATTTAAGAAAAGGTGTCTATTTTAAAGGTTTACTGCATGCAGGAAAAAGAAATGCAAACTTTACAGACTTTATGACATACATTATGGCAATTTCATTTTTGTGTGTGAATACATAAGATGTCCAAGAAACTTGATATAGCCTATACTATTTGCTTATCTTTTAACAAAAGTAAAATTACTGACATAATTACTATGTTGGTCCAAAGACAGCACAAATCAATAAAATACAAATAGGTCATTAACTATTGGAAAAAACAAATTATAAATAATTTCATCAACTAGTAATAAATCAATATTTCTGCTTGATTTAAATAAAACAAAATCATTTAATTTCAATTCTGCTGAAAGAATTTCATAATGATGTGCCGCAGCAAAAAATTATTAGTTATTTTTTCTTTTAAACCAGTTAGCCTTTCACATCAAAGCCAGTGGACATAATGATCTGCTCCAGCCAACCCGATTGGTCTGAAGTGAACTTACTGTGGAAGTAAACCAATCAGATGCTAGTCTTTCCAGTGAGACACAATGACAGTTTAAATTATTTTATGGTAAACAGCAGCAGAAGAACGTGGAGTAATTGAATGAATACTAAAAATAAATGCTGATATGATTGGTATGCCATTTAATGTAATTTACATTTAAATGTTAAATTAATTGTAAATAATAATAATAATTGTAAAAATTATGCATAACAATGCAGTAACACATTTTGCCACTTTTGGTATTCGCTAAATTACTCAGTTCATTTTTTTTTCTTGCTTGCAGATGGAACAAGCTTTAGCTATCTGATTTAGTGAGTTAAATAATGGATCACACAATTTACAAAACCCGTTAAAAAGAATAAATTGCACAATCTGAAACGTGTACTTCATGCATGTGCGCAGCTACATCCTCCACAAAGCCACGCTAAAATATGATCAGAATAAGGTTATTGCCATTTGATTCGATTTCATTTGATCACAACCTTTCTGCGACCTTTTGACAAGCAGGATTTTATCAGTGTAAAGTGGAAGAGATGCGTTACAAGAGCAGGTGATGGTAAGTTCAAACAGAATTGCTGAAAAGATTCAGGCAATAATATTTTTGGTTTATTTTACTTTTTTATCTAAAATAAAAAAATAAAATCAACTAAAGATCAACTTTGCTCTCAAACACATAAAGGTTCCTGCAGCTCAAATGATTCAGTTACTTTATCACTCAACTTGTTTTAATTATGTATGTTTGAGTAAAGATCTGATTAGGAACAGTTATCATCATTCTAATTATTAAAATTAAGGTGACAAGTATCAACAATACAGGAAGAATGAAACAATCAGGAGCTGACTACATGCATGACTGCACCTTCTTCTTTTTAGTAAAATGAAATAGTTGTCTAAAGTGACTGATATGTCGCATAACCATTTAATAAAGTTTGTTTTAACTTTGTGTTATCTTTAATCATACAATACCAGTTAGATCATCTTTGTTTCTGCAGAAAGATCTATTTAATCTGATGGCAAAATCTTCTCTAACAGTCAAACTGTCCACCATAATATCAGAAAACTAATTTCATATGTGGGCTCCAGCACCCAGTAAAGTAAAATGGTATATATGAGATGTGACAATTATTGTCATGTTATGCTACAGCAGTTTAAGATGATTCTTTTAATGAGTTTTGATTATATAGTTGTGATGCTTTCTGTTGGGCCTATCATGGATTCATATTGTTCAAAGATAAATATGCTACTTTAATACCAGAAAAGCAGATCAGCTTCAAACAAAGAAAATAAAGTAGTTGTGTGATCGAAAATAAATCTTACTGTGTGCTTGTGTGTTTCTGAAATATGTCTTGAGGTATGTCTTGTGATGATATTAACTGTGTTTACTTCCATGCTTTTCATTTGCACCCACCGAACAGACGCAACAGGTGCGGGGCTCCGTACACCTGAGACATCGGCACATCAGGGTGTTCAGACAGGATGTCAGCGTACTGTGGTCTCTCGAACTTGTAAAGCAACTGAGTCCCCAGCATGACGTTGAAGTACTCTCGAATCCCCGCCACCACCTCGTTTACGGCGTACTCCCTGCAGAAAAAGCACAGAGAATATGAAACGGCAGCTTAAAAGCATGCAAGTTGAGTTTCAGGTTCAAAACCAGTAGAATATTAGAGCTGCAGCCCTCAAGAGAATAAGTTATCTGAACCGCTGTCTCTCTTGTGCTCACAGAAACACAATAATTTAGCAGTAATTGTGCTTGTGCAATTTTGGTAAAGATCTAGAGACCTGAAGAAAGACTCAAAACCATGAACAATAGACTAATGCATTTCAAACTGTACTGTAAACAAGCTCAGAAGAAGAAAATATTTTTGTTTTTGCATTTTAAATTCAATCCACATGAAGTGCAGTTATAGTTCCGGCAGCTATACATGATGTGCACAGGCAAACCTCCTCTGGTGTAAAGTGCCCAAAAGAGCAATAAAACTGCCAGTAAATCTGTTCTGAGAAGGAAAGTGAAGACACTAATGCGGAAAACACATTATATGACAGCCAGGGGGTGTAATGAGCTGGACACATGAAACAAGGCAGGACATTTAGGCAACAGGACCTTGATTTCTCTGGTCTTTGACATTCAAAGAACATCAGGGGGCAGGGGGAAGGATGTCTTACTTGTTGTCAGAGCTTCCTTTTGATTTTTTGTAGTTTGCATAGTCTTCCAGGATCACCTCCACATTCTTCTTGGCAGGCAAATGAAATAACTGGAAGCAAGGAAACAACACATATTCATTCAAAACCGAAGGATATTATGCATAATTGTGTTCACTTAGGAGGGTAATTATAACATGTTCTGAGAATCTCAGTCCTCCAGGGTGGACCTTGTTTGCTTTGCTTTTGCATTTTTGTGATAACTCGGAACACAAAACCTCCTTGACGGTATTAGTCCTGAAAAAGGTTCAGAAGAAGGTGGAAGGAAAAAGGAAAGGACATAGGAAGAAAGAAAAGAAAGAAAGAAAGAAAAGGTAGGGAAAAAGAAGGAAGAAAGGAGGGAGGGAAGGACAAGCAAAGAAAGGAAAAAGGGGCAGACACAAGGAAGGAAAAACATGAGAAGCAAATAAGGGAAGGACACAAGAAAAGAAAGAAAGGAAGAGGGGTAGGAAAGAAGTAGACAAAGAAGGAAGGACACAACTCTTAGACCGTATATTACAGTGGTTAATACAAATGTTTTTCTATTATGATTTTCCATCCTTATCCAGACCAGGAATATATTTCATACTTTTCTTTTATGTTATTCCTTTCCTTTCCTTTCCTTTCCTTTCCTTTCCTTTCCTTTCCTTTCCTTTCCTTTCCGCCAAAATGCTGTCTTATGTCTCCAAAGTAAATTGTTCCAAGTTTTTTCAGTTTGATGATGCAACCTTGCAAACCAAAGTGGTGCTGCTGTATTCTTTTCAGTGCGACATGGCCTTCTTCAGCCAGCCGCTATCAGGGGCTGTCGAGTCTGGGATGAAGCTCTTAGGCTGTTAGCACGCTTCCTGAAACCTGCACAGTCTGACCCTGATCTAAACTTGGTGGAACATGTACTCCGGGGAATATTGGCAGCTGTCTCTAATGTTTTCTGCTTCAACAATCTCCCAGAGTATACAGGTCCTTCTCAAAATATTAGCATATTGTGATAAAGTTCATTATTTTCCATAATGTCATGATGAAAATTTAACATTCATATATTTTAGATTCATTGCACACTAACTGAAATATTTCAGGTCTTTTATTGTCTTAATACGGATGATTTTGGCATACAGCTCATGAAAACCCAAAATTCCTATCTCACAAAATTAGCATATCATTAAAAGGGTCTAATAAACGAGCTATGAACTTAATCATCTGAATCAACGAGTTAACTCTAAACACCTGCAAAAGATTCCTGAGGCCTTTAAAACTCCCAGCCTGGTTCATCACTCAAAACCCCAATCATGGGTAAGACTGCCGACCTGACTGCTGTCCAGAAGGCCACTATTGACACCCTCAAGCAAGAGGGTAAGACACAGAAAGAAATTTCTGAACGAATAGGCTGTTCCCAGAGTGCTGTATCAAGGCACCTCAGTGGGAAGTCTGTGGGAAGGAAAAAGTGTGGCAGAAAACGCTGCACAACGAGAAGAGGTGACCGGACCCTGAGGAAGATTGTGGAGAAGGGCCGTTTCCAGACCTTGGGGGACCTGCGGAAGCAGTGGACTGAGTCTGGAGTAGAAACATCCAGAGCCACCGTGCACAGGCGTGTGCAGGAAATGGGCTACAGGTGCCGCATTCCCCAGGTCAAGCCACTTTTGAACCAGAAACAGCGGCAGAAGCGCCTGACCTGGGCTACAGAGAAGCAGCACTGGACTGTTGCTCAGTGGTCCAAAGTACTTTTTTCGGATGAAAGCAAATTCTGCATGTCATTCGGAAATCAAGGTGCCAGAGTCTGGAGGAAGACTGGGGAGAAGGAAATGCCGAAATGCCAGAAGTCCAGTGTCAAGTACCCACAGTCAGTGATGGTCTGGGGTGCCGTGTCAGCTGCTGGTGTTGGTCCACTGTATTTTATCAAGGGCAGGGTCAATGCAGCTAGCTATCAGGAGATTTTGGAGCACTTCATGCTTCCATCTGCTGAAAAGCTTTATGGAGATGAAGATTTCATTTTTCAGCACGACCTGGCACCTGCTCACAGTGCCAAAACCACTGGTAAATGGTTTACTGACCATGGTATCACTGTGCTCAATTGGCCTGCCAACTCTCCTGACCTGAACCCCATAGAGAATCTGTGGGATATTGTGAAGAGAACGTTGAGAGACTCAAGACCCAACACTCTGGATGAGCTAAAGGCCGCTATCGAAGCATCCTGGGCCTCCATAAGACCTCAGCAATGCCACAGGCTGATTGCCTCCATGCCACGCCGCATTGAAGCAGTCATTTCTGCCAAAGGATTCCCGACCAAGTATTGAGTGCATAACTGTACATGATTATTTGAAGGTTGACGTTTTTTGTATTAAAAACACTTTTCTTTTATTGGTCGGATGAAATATGCTAATTTTGTGAGATAGGAATTTTGGGTTTTCATGAGCTGTATGCCAAAATCATCCGTATTAAGACAATAAAAGACCTGAAATATTTCAGTTAGTGTGCAATGAATCTAAAATATATGAATGTTAAATTTTCATCATGACATTATGGAAAATAATGAACTTTATCACAATATGCTAATATTTTGAGAAGGACCTGTAAAGATGGAGCCCAAATTATTTGGAAATGGTCTTACAGTAAAGCCCTTCTTCGACTGATGGGCAATAACAACCACATTCTCTAAGATCATCCCATGTATTTCCTTCTTGACATGCTTAAACAAACCAACATACACACCAAGGAGCTGCGTTATAGAGTTAGTGTTTACACTCGATGACGATAAGTTTATCCCATGCCTTTGATTAGCAAGATCTGGCTGCTACATAATTCTTATTGAAACACTTTGTTTTTTATGCTTCCAACTGGTCAGTTTTGTCTCAGTCTTCCAAGAAAAATCTATTGCATGATATTGTATTTTTTTTTTAGGTTGAGATCACCAACTTTTTCAGACCTGATTGGTGAGATATTTGTTAACATGCAACACCATCTGATATTAAAACAGTGTACTTCTTGTACTTTTCACATTAAAGTTAGATTGTTGTGTTTTGTATCATTGTCTGAGTCGATCTGCTTAGAGCCCTGTGGACTTGTGGTTGTAATCAAATGCAATATTAGAAACAGCTTGTGTATTTGATAAAGGTTTGGTAAATATTTCCCTCATTTCATTTCTCTCTGGTAGATTATAGTAGCTAGACAGCATCCCTATTTATTTGAAGTCTAATATGTTTCTTACTGTGCACTCCTGAGCCGAAGTGTAAGACAGGAAATGTGTTTTCCGTTTTTTTCACACCTGTTTCTGCCGTGTGATGAGGTCCCAGTCGTCCACCAGCCAAGGTTTCAACTCTTCAGGAATCTTCACTTTCACCTCCACACGGTTTGCAAACATTTCCTCCTGGACACACAAACCACTCCACTCAGAGCTAATGTACTGGTATTATATTTCTAGGACTTAAACTAAATACAGCAAGAAACATAGCAGATTTCTCCTTTTCATCAATTTTCACCCCTGAAGGATTAAATTATCTGTTTCTCTTTATATATGAGCAAAATAAACCCATATTTCACCAATTACTAGAATCCCATAGGAAATAACAACAAAACCCCACACAATTCAACCAACTGAATGTCAGTCACACAAAGGCACAATTTATCCTAACAATTCAATGTATTCTGTTTGTACAGAATAAGAAAAAATGGTCAGCTCAACTGTTAAACTATAGTATTTCCCTTTTTGCTCTCTTCTTCAAAAAGGTCAAATTATACATTGATCTTGAGTATTTTAAGTCACATCAGCAGTTGTGGCTTTGTCCCAGTGATGTCCATTCTTTCTTTTACAGTGTTAAACATATCAAAAAAATACTCAATAATCATCTATTTTTTGCTCCGCCCTTAATGGGTAAATAAAACCTCAGATGATGAACAATACATGACATATTACTTTGTGTCATTATTCATTTTACAAAACAAAAAACTCAAATGAATATGCAGGAGCAGAGTAAGAAAGATGTATAATTGTTCCTTGAAAATAAAAAATATGAAAGTTTTTATTTGACCAACTGATTATTATCATTAACTAAAAGCAAAAGATATGTCGGTTTGCTTCTTTGGAGCATTCAGTGTGAGCTTACCATGTCAAGGTGAAAAACATCTCATCAGAGAAGCAATAACTAGAGCCCATTACTCCAGAATAGGATGTAAGTAAGGTTATTTTGAAACAACTTAGAGCCAATCTTTCTACAGTTAGAATCCCTATTCACAAGAGGAAAAGAGTAAAGATGACTGTTTGGTTATGGCCATGATAGCAAATGTACTCTAAATGTGGACCCTAAAGCCTTGCTCTTTTAAAACAACAAGTCAGAAAAGTGTTGGTTTGCAAAGCTGCGTCTTAAGGTCATAAGTCGTTTAAAAATGACACCAAGTTTGAGATAATCTGATGATAAAATGTGCTTAAAAACCAAGCACAGCATATGAGAACACAGCCCTCATATCAACTGTTAAGCAGTGTATTAGAGGGGTGATGGTTTGAGCTTGTTTTCCATCCACAGGACTATGCACAGATAAGAAAATTTGGGCCAATGCCAGTATCCGATATTAATATTGCTGTTATGGCCAAAACTTGATATATACCAATATTATTTATATTATTTATATTTCCCTACCCTTTCAACACCATGAAAAAATTACCCCACTGCTGACATTGCTTCTCTGCCTCAGTTAAATACCCTACAGTCCTGGATTGCATCACTGTCACATGCCTGGGACAAGCACCACATGGCAACCCCCTCTCTCTCTCAGTTTTACTTATCGGACCAATGCCGAGAAAGACTGAAATCAACCGATGCTGATGTTAATGCCAATATATCGTCCATCTCTACACAGGACAAACAGTTATCGAGTCATAAATGAAGCCTGTATTGTCCTTTAGAGTCAATGTGAGGTTATCTCTTAGACAAGTACAGCTCAGCTAAAAGGTGTAACACATAAAACAAAGACCTCAAACACTGCAGCAAATCTACAACAGAAATACTGTGGAAAGTACAATAAAAATGCTAAAATGGCCCCGTCAAAAAACCTGAGCTCATTCTGGATTAAATGCTTTGGTAGTAGGTTATAAGAGCTAAATAAATGTCTGCTGCCCCAATAATCCAAAGCAGCTCTGCGAAAGTAAAAGTTTCTCTACAATGTGAGAGACCTGAGAGAAGATAGAAGATTCTGCTAAATTATTATCTTAAATTTGTGATTCTACAGACTTGAAATGGATAAGAGGACTTTTGTCCAGATGGACAAAGGCTTAGAAAAAAAGAGGTGTTTGCTTTTTACCATAACTGCAGCAACAGAAGAACAATGCTTAAACAAGTGTTGAAAGTCCTTATCCCACAGCTTTACATGCTGATAAAATGACAGGATACTCGCAGTAAAAAGCCATAAACCCAGGATGATTTCCAGTAAGTGATGATACGTACACACTCGACAGTTGGGTCTACCCGAGCTCGCTTCTTCCGTGGTGCCTGGGGTGTTTCTCCACTGCTGCTTCCTTCACCCGACCCGGGGACTGGACAACAAAACCGACAAATGAAGTGTGTATAAATGCAGGCACGATCAACATTAAGTTACCTTTGATTGTAAAGAGCGGCTCATCTAGTTTACAGTATCTCAAAGTGCTATTTACTATGTTAATAGTGTTTTCACACATTTACTTTGTCTGCAGATTACTTTTAAATAAAGAAATAGAAATGTAGACCTCTGATGAGTGTTTTCTTTTGTTTAAATCTAAAATGTAAATAGTTCTGGGGAATTTTACCTAAACGCATCCTAATGGCATGTATATAAAGATTTCAAATCACATACTTTCAAACCGCGTAAATCATTTCTATTTAAAAGCCAATCAAGATGAAGCAGCCACAAACATGTAAAATATTTTACTCACTTTTCTGTTTTGCCTTTTTAACCTTCCTAGAATGAAAAAATATAGATATGAAAGACAGTCACCATGACACTTTTAAAACAGACATATCTTTTAAGCTCCAACAAAAGCTGCATTTAGTACAAAAACTTTTATTATTTCATTTATTACAGAGTTAAAGTTTAGAAACGTTCAATATTTCACTTTTGTCATGTTTAGACAAAAGGTCTTAAAAAACTTTTTTCTGAGTAAATGCACATTTACTATTCACATGAGAAAATTTAAGCCCATCCTTTTTTTGCAGCACTAGTGGCCTTTATTTTTCTAATGTTTTTAACAGAAGGCTGACAAGAAAGAGGTGGAGAGAGGGGGAAGACATGCAGCAGAAGTCACTTGGGCCAGGAGTTTAGTTTAGTTTATTTATGTAGCGCCAAATGAGCCGGTTTAGGCTAAACCTGACTCCCCCTTACTCCATCCAACAGGGAGGGAGGAAGGCAGAGGTAAGAATAATTGGAGAGTGTTGTTTCCTGTCGCATTATGTGAAAGGTGGGTAACTTTAAAAAGGGCTAAGTCAATTCAATCAAATCATATAGATTTCAAGTCAGGTACATACATTCCAGTTATTCCTAATCATTGAACAGTGCAGTCAGATTCAGTTATTTATTCAAATTGGATAAAAAGTTTTTCTGTCTAAGGAAACCCAGCAGATTGCATCCAGTCAGTGACTTGCAGCATTCACTCCTCCTGGATGAGCATGTAGAGACAGTGGACAGTCACTGGCGTTGACTTTGCAGCAATCCCTCATACTGAGCATGCATGTAGCGACAGTGGAGAGGAAAAACTCCCTTTTAACAGGAAGAAACCTCCGGCAGAACCAGGCTCAGTGTGAGCGGCCATCTGCCACGACCGACTGGAGGTTTGAGAGAACAGAGCAGAGACACAAAGAGAACACAGAAGCACTGATCCAGGAGTACTTTCTATGGGAAGGAAAAGTAAATGTTAATGGATGTAGCTCCTTTAGTCGTTTTATCTAGAAAGAAAGAACAGATAAACTCTGAGCCAGTTTTCAAGGTTAGAGTCTGAAAGAGAGCACATATAATTAGTTACAGTAAAAGCTCGGTCAGTTGCCATGTCTAGGAGAGTGAAAGGGTTAAACACTGAAAGACAGGGCCATGTGGATCATAGGTAGAGGGTGAGCATTAAGTTGTTGCCAGCAGAAGCTCGGATGATGCCCCTCTCCAGAAAGGTGTCACAAGTAGACACAGAGTCAGGCCAGGTGTAGCTTCTAGGAAGAGAAAGTAGAGAGAACAAGGTTAAAAACTGAAATAACAGCAAATAATGCAAAATTGGAGAGTAGTGAGAGAATGTAGCGAAGAGGGTGAAAGTGGTCATTATGTCCTCCAGCAGCCTAAGCCTATAGCAGCATAACAACAGAGATAGTTTCAGTTTCAGTTTATTTATGTATATAGCGCTTATTTACAACAATGTCGTCTCAAGGCACCCCATAAAGGGTCCGGAACGGAGTGGGGCCGCCGGGGAGGCCAGACCAAACCACCGAGTGCCAGAGCCCGGCCACCCCAGAACGGGCCACGTGTAGGGGCACTAAGTAAAATAATAAACTGATAAAGTTTGTCCATCTAGAGCCCACTGATGGTCATTGTTATACTAAAAACCACAAGGATTGGGATACATCTCTCTGTCTGACTGATTATAACCATTGGAAAAGATAGCAGAAATCAAACCTGCGATGACTGAGTCGAGGACTGAAGCCTCTGAATGTGGGTCACGCGTTTTACCCCTGCATTTTATGGGAATGCAGAGTTCTCTCTACTAACCTTTAAAATCACAGCCCAAAAAATTAAAGAAAATGTTTAATATATATTTCAAATTAAATTATATGATGCACACAATTTTGGAAATGTGCATTTTCGGTATTGTTGTTGAATATTATAATCATGATACTAGGTACTATTAACCTGTATTTTCCTCACTCTTTCCTTTCTTTTCTGTCACCATTATGTTAGGGTTAGGGTGATATATTTGACCTTCAGCATCTCGGCCACTCTAATACCAGCTGAGGGTATTGACAGCAGAGAGAGTCCATCCATCTGGCCTAATGCACGTCTACAGACATTCAGAGCGTTTAATAGACTGCATTTGACATGTAATAACTAACAAAATATTCCATCCACTTATTCCTTTCCTATGGCACGCATTGATAATGTAATGACAATAGTGATCATTTTTTGCAGCTATAATAAAATATGATGAGGCTTTTTGGATATAGTATATGACACTATAAAGAAAGTCCAAGGGAACACCACAGTGTGGAAGATTGTCCTGTCAATATCCTGTTGTTTTAAGCCATTACTACACAAAGATGATTCAGATTGCTGGAATAAAAAGCGACTGAACTTTTTTTTCTTGTCCCTCAAAACATCTTATCTGGTTTCTTTTAGTCTGATTGTACTCCGGGTCTAAAGATTTCTACATCTGGGATGATTGCAAGTGTACACCATCACACATACAGGGAAAAATAAAATAAGGAAAACTTACAGATCGACATTTTTTTGCTGCACAGCAGCAATCTTCTTGCTTGGTGCTAAACCCCTCATCTTTCCCTCAACATAATGATCTCTGGAAAAGAAAAACAACAGAATTAGATCATTTAAATCACCTTACAGTGCTCTAACCAGCCATGTGCTGTACTGTAAAGAGTTTCAGCAAACATGTCTAAATATGTGCAGCATCCTCTACTCTTATTTGTACATATGTATACAAAGCTTTGCAGTAGCATCATGTTACTGCAATGTTTTACTACATTTACTCAATGAGAGAAAAAATCCCTTGTTAAGAAATAAAATGTTTTTTTGTTGTTTTTTTTCAATATTTTGTGCTCTGGAACTTTTAATAGTAATCAATGACTTCCTGTGTTCATGGGGTACAAATATGATGTGTCGCACGTTTCCAACTGTCTTAGCCACTTTTCATAATGGGAAAAATGCTATTTCAATAAGGCAGATGTGTGTTGATCTTCATAAGTCAGGAAATGGCTACAAAATATAGCTACTGATTTAAACCTGCCAAGTCCAAGGAGTAGCAGGCTAATCACGCCTTCACCCACATCAAGCAGGGCGACTCCGTTTGGCTCTTCTTAAATCACAAGTTAAGTCATGATATCCCAAACAGCCAAGAGTTTTCATAGATATGGCTGACTCTTCCCATTGAAAATAATTTATTGTTTAAACTTTTAAATTCTGCTGCTTGCTGCTCGCAAAGACCATACGTCTTCACTCCTCACAGACACTATGGGTGTGTGAGCTGTGAAATCATAGGAGGAATATGTGGAAAGCACATCATGTTCACAATTGACACTGTGGAATCTTTCCGCTTCCTGGGAACCATCATCTCCCAGGATCTCAAGTGGGAGCCAAACATCAGCTCCCTCATCAAGAAAGCCCAGCAGAGGATGTTCTTCCTGTGGCAGCTGAAGAAATTCAACCTGCCAAAGACTATGATGGTGCACTTCTACACAGCCATCATTGAGTCCATCCTCACCTCCTCCATCACCATCTGGTACGCCGCTGCTACAGCCAAGGATAAGGGCAGGCTGCAGCGTGTCATTCGGTCTGCTGAGAAGGTGATTGGCTGCAGTCTACTGTCGCTCCAGGAACTGTACACCTCCAGGACCCTGAAGCAGGCAGGGAAGATTCTGGCTGATCCCTCCCACCCTGGTCACAGACTCTTTGAGACTCTCCCCTCTGGCAGGAGGCTGCGGTCCATCCGGACCAAAACCTCACGCCACAAGAACAGTTTTTTCCCATCTGCCACCAGCCTTGTTAACAAAGCCCGGAAACCACTTAAAACTGTGCACATATATTTATATTATATTGTAGATATGTTTATACTGTTTAATTTGTATTGTATTGCACTGACTACGCCAAAACAAATTCCTTGTATGTCCAAAAACGTACTTGGCAATAAAGCTTTTCTGATTCTGATTCTGATTCTGATGTCCTCTCTTAAGCACAGCAGAGGACCTGTGATGCTGTGGGTCTGTTTCTCTTCTAAAGGCCCTGGGAACCTTGTTAGAATGCATGGCATCATTACCTTTTTTAACTAAACGAACAGTTTAAATACAAATCTAGTGGCCTTGGCTAGTAAACTTAAAAAAGTGTCATCACTGGGTCCTTTGGCAGCATAATGATCCAAAACATATGGATCAACAGAAAAAATGCTCAACAAGTTCAAAAATCAAGCTTCTTGAATGGCCATTTCAGTCCCATGGCATAAATCCATGCGAATTTATGTGGGGTGAGCTGAAGAGAAGCATGGGAGAGGGGATGATCTTGAGAGGGGATGATCTTGAGAGATTGTTCAAAAAGAATGGTCAAAGATCCCTTTCTCTGTAGGCTGCAACATTGTGAAATATTATAGGAGAAGAATAAGGGCTAAAAGGGTAAAAGGGGCTTCTTCAAAGTCAGCAGGGTGCAAATAACTGTGGACGTGCTGTATAATACAATTAAATTAGTCACATTAACAATTTACTTTTAAAAAGCAAGAGATGTCCCATAAGACCCACAACCTCATATCGGTGACACATCTGTGCACAAGAAAAGCAACTCACTGATTGGCCTTTTGAAGCTCTCTTTGTTTTGCAAGGTTGCTGTCCACATATTTGAGAACTCTGCTTTCAGGAACCCATTCATCCCAGCTGCAACATAAGAACAAAAAACAGAACAGACCTTCAGAAACACAACCACTATGATTTGATTCACTTATTTAAAAAATGGGCTCAAACTGCAGCAGATATTAAGAAATAGACTGCAGACTAAAAACCAATCTGCTCACTTTTTGTTCCAGCCGCTGTAGTGAATGAAGTATTTTATCTGCTTGTCCTTTATGTTGATTTTGACACACTGGAAAGCAAGAAAAGACACAGACCTGTGCAGTTGATGCCTCATATTTCTTTTTATATTTTATAGTTAAGAAACAGATAATAAGCCCCCAAAACCCCATCAGGGGGACAAACCTTTGCCTCATAGAGCAGTGGCCCATGAAAGCACAGGACTCGTTCACCTGGAAAGGAAAGAAAATCATTGCACACACCATTAAACAAACATGTAAGACTTTAATGACACTTAAAAACGCATTTTTTCCTTTCATTGTAACCGTCAGTGACTAGTTTTGTGCCAGCTAATAGATGCATGAATCATACAGCAATTTAGCCCTTCTTTTGTTAAAATCGCTCAAATTTTAAACGACTGACAACGCATTTTCATCCTTTGTGAGATTTTAATCAGATTAATCATTCTAAAAGCTGCATCGAAGCCATTCTGCCCCTTCCCGAGCACCAGCTCCAGCAGGATAAACAACAATAACAAACCCGCCCCCTCCTCCTCATCCATTCACAGCCACCATCCGTGTCATTTTTCCACACCAACCTTCTTGAAATTTCGGTTTAGGGTCCTGTTTTGGCGCCATTCACAGACTCAGCTGGTCGGATCTCTGAGTGATCAAACTCGATCATTGCCAGAGCCCATTTCGTCCAGACACAGTCCCCTCCGACATCGAGGAAGAAGCCAGAAATCGGCCTTACGGCTGCGGGTCACCTGACCACCGTGGGGCGTCGTTGCCGTGGTGCGTTCACGTGCTAAACCTAAAACTCGGACAAATAATTATCTATCGTGTAATTTATTTTAAAGATGAACACTTTTCTTGTTCCAGCAAGTCTTTTAAACAGCCCGAAATTAACTTTATTAATACTGATGTAGCTAACATATCCAATCAGGGTAAGGTTTAAAACAGTTTCAGTGTATTCAATTCAACACATGTTTATTCATGTAGTGCCAATTCTCAACAGAAAAGAGTCCACTGTCAATTGACGACAATATCTCGGCTGATATCAATCAAACACAGAATCACTAGGCTGAGGGTCACTTATATAAAAAACAAAATAAAAAGAACTCACACCTGAATGTCAATAACCACTGGAAAAATATATAATTGGAGGGTAGTAGGAGAAAGGAGCAGATAAAATAAATGTATTCCTGCAGCCTAAGCCTACAGGTCCTTCTCAAAATATTAGCATATTGTGATAAAGTTCATTATTTTCTATAATGTCATGATGAAAATTTAACATTCATATATTTTAGATTCATTGCACACTAACTGAAATATTTCAGGTCTTTTATTGTCTTAATACGGATGATTTTGGCATACAGCTCATGAAAACCCAAAATTCCTATCTCACAAAATTAGCATATTATTAAAAGGGTCTCTAAACGAGCTATGAACCTAATCATCTGAATCAACGAGCTAACTCTAAACACCTGCAAAAGATTCCTGAGGCCTTTAAAACTCCCAGCCTGGTTCATCACTCAAAACCCCAATCATGGGTAAGACTGCCGACCTGACTGCTGTCCAGAAGGCCACTATTGACGCCCTCAAGCAAGAGGGTAAGACACAGAAAGACATTTCTGAACGAATAGGCTGTTCCCAGAGTGCTGTATCAAGGCACCTCAGTGGGAAGTCTGTGGGAAGGAAAAAGTGTGGCAGAAAACGCTGCACAACGAGAAGAGGTGACTGGACCCTGAGGAAGATTGTGGGAAGGGCCGATTCCAGACCTTGGGGGACCTGCGGAAGCAGTGGACTGAGTCTGGAGTAGAAACATCCAAAGCCACCGTGCACAGGCGTGTGCAGGAAATGGGCTACAGGTGCCGCATTCCCCAGACCTGGGCTACAGAGAAGCAGCACTGGACTGTTGCTCAGTGGTCCAAAGTACTTTTTTCGGATGAAAGCAAATTCTGCATGTCATTCGGAAATCAATGTGCCAGAGTCTGGAGGAAGACTGGGGACAAGGAAATGCCAAAATGCCAGAAGTCCAGTGTCAAGTACCCACAGTCAGTGATGGTCTGGGGTGCCGTGTCAGCTGCTGATGTTGGTCCACTGTGTTTTATCAAGGGCAGGGTCAATGCAGCTAGCTATCAGGAGATTTTGGAGCACTTCATGCTTCCATCTGCTGAAAAGCTTTATAGAGATGAAGATTTCATTTTTCAGCACGACCTGGCACCTGCTCACAGTGCCAAAACCACTGGTAAATGGTTTACTGACCATGGTATCACTGTGCTCAATTGGCCTGCCAACTCTCCTGACCTGAACCCCATAGAGAATCTGTGGGATATTGTGAAGAGAACGTTGAGAGACTCAAGACCCAACACTCTGGATGAGCTAAAGGCCGCTATCGAAGCATCCTGGGCCTCCATAAGACCTCAGCAGTGCCACAGGCTGATTGCCTCCATGCCACGCCGCATTGAAGCAGTCATTTCTGCCAAAGGATTCCCGACCAAGTATTGAGTGCATAACTGTACATGATTATTTGAAGGTTGATGTTGTTTGTATTAAAAACACTCTTCTTTTATTGGTCGGATGAAATATGCTAATTTTGTGAGATAGGAATTTTGGGTTTTCATGAGCTGTATGCCAAAATCATCCGTATTAAGACAATAAAAGACCTGAAATATTTCAGTTAGTGTGCAATGAATCTAAAATATATGAATGTTAAATTTTCATCATTACATTATAGAAAATAATGAACTTTATCACAATATGCTAATTTTTTGAGAAGGACCTGTATAGCAGCATAAAGACAGAGATACGTAGCTCAGGATAACCTAAGCTCAGTTATAAGCTTTCTCAAAAACGAAGGTGTGTCAACGAGTGTCTGCCTCATGGACAAAAATTGAGATCTGGGTTTCACAAAAGTATTTGTGTGTGTGTGTGTCAGGCAGTGGGAAAATCAGTGTCCAAGCAATGAACCCTGTGGTACTCCACAAATAACTCTTCCAAGGTATTGTGTACGTTGAGGTAATGTTTTTCAAAACTGTGTGATCAAATTTACATTAAACATTTCTTATAGATAGAGTAGATGCTACTACAAATTATTTCTTTGATCATTTGCCTTTTTAAACGATTTGATAACTCAGTTATTATATTTTCAAACTTGCATTTAGTTTTTCAAAGCCTGAAAAATTTAATGCTTTAAAACACAATTTAAAGAGGTAAAACAATTACGTCTTAAATCATAAAAAATTCCTGTAGACCCTGTATATTATGAATATATTTTTCCTTTTAAGGAGTTCCAGTTATTGTGAATGATTTGACTAAAACAAATATATTCTTTTATAGTGTTCCTGCTTTTGCAAAAGCAATTGAACAGAGAAATCAAGCCCCTGGCAATCAAGCAGTGCATTTAAGATTAAATGAATAAAATTAAGCTTTTGGTTCAAGCATAAGTTCAGAATCCTCAAGATCGACGACCTCCAACGTGGAGTCACGGTTTTCCAGCTTTTTTCTGGTAACATAAACTTCTCATGAAACCCTGAATTAACAAAGCTGTCACATTCTCATGCAAGATGAATCACATCTCACAATTGTCTTATTTCTTCTATATAGTAGTGGCAGACCTCCAAATGGATGGTCATTCATATGTTTGTTGCAAGCTGTCTCTTAAATAGACACTATCTGTCTCAAAGCAGTGTTTGAGAATCCATGGCCTACATACAAAATGCTCCAATTAAGGCATGTGTTCAGAATGATGATGGGTACATCAGCCAAAAGATATAGGGTTTTATTTTTTTTTTTAAAGATCCAGACAAAAAAGGCAGCTGCAGATGCCTCTAAAATCCCCTGAAGATCGGATATGCAGCTTAAAATAAATTACCATTCCAAGACCAGTAAACATCTTTTCAGCTCATCTAATGGTGTTTATCTGTGGATAGAGAAGCAAAGTAAGCAGTCACAGAAAATTTTCTTTTTATGTAATTCCTCCAGGGACGTTATTGATGAGGTCCTGCAACGAGAAACACTAAAGAATGAACATAGAAGTCAGGGGAAGTAGAAAAAATGCATTAGGTTTCTGGAAATTGATTTTAGGGGATATAAGTGTGTACAACATGTACTTCACTTAGGTAGATGCTTACATTATTTGCTAAAAACCTGAAACTGTGTTTTGCTACATGTTTTATAAATTCTGCCTCAGCACAGGGTATTTTTCATAACAGGACATAAAGAGACGTTAGAAACAATTTAGGTCAGTTTAAATAGAAAAAGGTTACCTTCCTTGCAGAGTACCTTTCCATAATTTATCAAGTTTCTCCAAGGAACGTAAAGGGCATTTCATGTTAATAACAGGGTTTCAGGTTTCAGAATTTACAGGTAAGTAAAAGTAAAGTGACCAATAATTCCCTAAATGTAAGTTCAACTTTACAGGGAAGCTATTCTGAAAGGACATAAAAGGTATCAGGAAAAGCTCATAATACAACCCTGTCCTTGTAAATTCTGGGAAAGTAACATGTAACTTATGAGGGAGTAACCTGTAAGGGCTAGGGAAGTAACCTACACGAAGTAGAACAATAATTTGTAAATTCCAGGAAAGGTAAAAACTATAGAAATGTAATCCATAAAACTAATGAAATTAATCAATAAATTCTACAAATGGAATAAATAAGTTCCTGGGAAAATATAATCCTCATTCCAGGAAGTAACCTCCACATTTTGGGAATGTAATTAAGAAGAAACCACACATAATGAAGAAATCGAAAGAAACCTATGAGTTCCAGAAGAATAACCTTTAGGTACTGGGGATATGATCCAAAAATTCCAGAAATATAATTATGAATTTCAAGAACATGAAACGAGTAATACCCAAGAAAGTTATCGTTAAGATATTGTAAAGTCACCCATAAATACCCACAATTCCCACAATGCAATCTACGCACAAAGTATCCTGTAAGACCCATAAAAATAACTTAAGTAGGCAAAAACTGTATATTGCAGGAAAGAAATGTATATACTCCAGGGAAGCAACCAGTAAATTCCAGGAAAGTTATGTATCATCTCCAGGAATAGTAATGGGTACGTACTGAGAATTCAATCTACAGATTCTAGGAAAGTAACCAGGAAGACGAATGGAGATAACTGATAAATTCCAGAAAAAATAACGTGTAACATCCGGAAAAGTAATTTATGTTTTCAGGAAATAAATTCACAAGTCTTGGAAAACTATGAGCTGTACTATGCATGGCTACTAATGCCTTGTATTGAATAAACACTTATAAAGATACATTGAAAGCACAAGTCTAGCTAGAAGTCAGAAACTGCATTATATATGAACAATCTATAGCAAAACATAAATAAAACCAAAAAGAAACAAAGAAAAATATTTTTGT
This sequence comes from Girardinichthys multiradiatus, assembly GCF_021462225.1. Classification (NCBI taxonomy): domain Eukaryota; kingdom Metazoa; phylum Chordata; class Actinopteri; order Cyprinodontiformes; family Goodeidae; genus Girardinichthys; species Girardinichthys multiradiatus. The sequence goes on from NC_061797.1 coordinate 16,608,222, forward strand.
GATTCCAAAATTTTGTTTGTCTTTGAAATCATCCACGTTCATGTTGGATTTAAATTCAGATCCCTAGTACATACCTCAATAACTTTGATTGAAATGACCAGATTTGCAGGTATAAGTAAGCTTTTCAGAAGGTGTGCTAAGAGATACAGGAAGCTTACTGTAGATCAGAGTGTATATCACATATCTGTACCTTCCTAGCTGGAAAAGTTCCATATATCTGACAAATCCCTGAACACTCATAGTAACTGTACATTTAAAGCAAAGGAAAAATCAAGTTACCCTTCAAGATGCTCCAAAACTGAAAGCTTCCAAGTGCCTTTTAAAAGTAACAGCGCAGAGTTTCTGCTGAGGAGGCGGCATGTAGATGAAAGCAGCTCCGTTAAAAAGAACTGAAAATAACCCAAAGGTATAACATATTTTGAAACATTTTTTTTTTTAAAGAATCAAAGAAAAAGGGTTCAGTCTGAGTCAGCCTAGTGTCTGTGATGAAAGGTCTATACTTTTCCCTCTGAAAGAAAGATAACCACATCACTCAAACTCAATTTTTTCAATTTTCATGGGTCACTTTTATTTCATATTATTGTATTCAGTTTTCAGTATATGTCATGTTTTCTCTTTCATCAGAGGAATCAAATCTTTTAGGATGATTTACAGCTCTGGTAGCCTTAAGTCAGGGACTTAAGGCTACCAGAGATTTTTGAGGGCATAGAAGTGTTTTGTTCTGTTTCTGCCCAGTAGAACCAACACCAAGAATAGTCAGAACCGAGTTTGTCTTAGGACAAGGATAAGACTGTGTGATTGAGATTAGACAGCAGGATGTAGACACAGAGGTCGCTCAGCTGGCAGCAATTGTGACTTGAATTTGATTTGGGCTGTCGTGTGGACTTAAGCGAGTAATGAAGTGACACGTGTTCTTTCGGCCTGACGGTACCTGAGACCGCTCTGAACCACAGTTGATGAACCTGGGAGGAAGAGCATCACAGGTAGTAACGAAAAGAGATAGAATTAGCCTGCTGCTGCAGTTGGGTAGCATACTGAGTCAGTTTCATTTTCTCTGCTCTGGAGCACAAAGCAGCATACCAGAGGGGCACAGGCACCTTGTTCAGTGAAGAGTATCTTCCAACTATTGATGAGAGGTTCTCACAGTTTTTAGAATATAAAAACATAGTCCTATGAAAAAAAATGTTTCACCTTACAGATTTCTTTTTGTTTTGCTTTTTTGTCACACTTAAATGTCTAGATCATCACATTAAAGTTAACATAAAACAAATATAACCGCAGTACACATACAATGCCGTTTTCTAATGATAGATTCATTTTGTAAGGGGAAAATCCAAACCAAATTAATTCCGAGGAACAACATTCTTGGTTAAATTTTAACACCCACACCCAGGCCTGATACATGCTTGACCTGTTGAATAAAGAAGTCATTTAAACAGAACCTGCCTAACAACATGAAGGAGGCTATGATAAACCAAAAAGGAACATATTGTATCATGCCCTGATCTAAAGAAATTCAAGAACAGGTGAGAAACAAAGTCCCTGACATCTAGCAGTCTGGAATGCAGTTTCTAAAGATTTGGGGCTCCAATGAAGAACATAAAGAGCAATTATCCACAAATGGAGAAAACATACAACAGTGGCAAAGCTTCAAAGGAGTAGCTACCTACCAAAATGACTCTAGAAGTATGTCAGAAAAGAATCCAGAACCACATCTAAAGCTCTGCAGGCCTCACTTACCTCAGTTAAAGTTGGTGTTCATGATTTACATATTAGATGGAAACTGGGAAAAATGAAAAGCAATATGTAAAGATATAAAGAATACATGTGGGGAATGAGGAGTTTCTGCAAGTACTGCACCAAATAGAAGTTAATCCCTGCCTAGAGCCAGAGGGCAAGAGCTGAAACTGAGTGTAGGGGATGGGTAAAGTCAGACAGGATGGAAGAGGGCTTATTTCTGATGCTCTTAGTCATATCTGCTGTGCACCCATCATTTTACAACATGAAAAATATCCTGGTGACATGGAATAGTCCCTGGATAGCTGTGCTCTGAGCGGCTGATGCCTGAAGTCAGCACAAATCTCCCCCTAAACAAGCCCAGTTACACCAGTCAACAAGTCAACAAACAACTGGTCCATGACTGACCTCATCACATGAAAAAACATAACAGAATCCTCAGCAAATGTTAGGATTAGCTGTAGCAGTTGCTGCTGTAGAGAACAAATAAAAGGAAGCAACTCTGAGGAGGATGACATTTCATCTGACAGGCAACTTTTCACTCTTTGGGTTCTGGCCATTAAAAAAAAATCTAAATTCCAGCTTTACAATTATTAAAAGTCTTTAAAGATATAGTAATTGTGTTATAAGCAGATAAAAATCTAGAAACAACAGAAAGCTTGAGTTTTCTTGCCTTTGAGGCGACTGAAATTACCTACATGCAAAATGTAAATCCTTCTGCAGGTTTTAGTAAAATGCAGCAGATGCTTTAGTGATGTGGACACATTTGTAGCAGAACTGGACATGTATCCAGTCGATGGTGTAATATAATGCTGCAGAAGATGACTTTTTGAAACCTACTGAGTTGCATATTGAAAGGAAGGATTTCATGTAGATGTTCCCCCTCCATCCACATCCCCTTGCTCCTTTGTCTGCATCCATTTCAGCCTGATTATTAAAGTACAGATAGGCGGGTTGAAGTAATCACCCTCTCCTCAATTCCACTGCTTTGCTACCCACACAATGTCTGAATGCAAAAGTGAAAATACAGTAAATCTCACTTCCATATGCTCTCTGCCTATTTTCATTCCCTGTATAATATTCAGCGCTAGCAATTCAGCTCAGAAAACTCAGTGTTCCTTTTGTCAGCCCAGATTCCCTCTTGCATTTTCCATATCTCCAGTTTTTTTCATATTTTTGAACCGTCATCAAACCTGTCCTTTTATATATAACCTCTCTGTCTTAAGTGATGTTTTGCAGCCTAGAAGTAGCCTTAACATTTAAGCAACATTTTAGATTATAATGTCTGCTTGCTAGATATCTAAGATCTCAAAAGGAAACATCAGGTGAGGTCATCTTTGAGGTGAGGTCAGACTAGAAAGGTTCCAGTTTGTTTGCTAAAGGGAATGTGTTTATTTGGAGGGATTATACTGATTGGAGGAATTTTTTTTCAGGTCATCTGATTCATCAGGAGCACATGTTTATCAGGATTGTTAATAGGTGTACCAGCTCTTTCTCTGAATTAAATTGATTTGGAGGTCACAGTGTTTTCAGGATCTGAGAAAGGTCACTTTTATGGGCTTTCTGGTTCTAGTGCATACAAAGTGAGAGCTGTGGTCTCATCCTTGACACAACTAATTGTTCGGCTCAGATTCTAATTGTTTGTGCTATTCATGGACAGTATCTCAAGGGGTGGTTAAAGGACAAGAGAGTGTCTGGTTCAGGAACCTCAGGGTGACAGGAATGGTTTTTGCAGATTATTGTCATTGTGTTCAAGCGGATCTTCATCTGGTACTGCAGCGGGTCTCAGCAGCATAAACAGTGGCTAAGATTAAAGGATCAGGAGTGAAAGAGTGAGATCTTGAACACAAGTAGCTGAAATGAGCTTTCGCTGTAAGTAGGGGGGTCCCTCCTCTGGTCGGTATCTGTGTTCTGAACCAAGTTTTAGATTTCAGCAAATGGCAAATATTTCCAATGGTTTGTTTCCTAATAATGGCCTGAAGTGGAAGCTAAGAAATATTAAATGAAAATGAGAGACATTTAAACATTGAACAAAATTGACATCTTTCCAAGAAATGAAGTACCAACTCACGAACTTGTCAGATTTTATTTTGGAGTTTTTTGATGGCGACTAAATTATCTAACTTTTTGTGGAAACAGTATGAAAGGAAGATTTGTTCACTGCCTCTTTTACCCCTATTTTTCTCATTGTTTTCTTTTTCTTCGACAGGATTACTGATGAAAAACAGTTGGGCAGCATTTCTGTTCACGTGTTGTACAATAATAAGTTTGGTTTGGCTATAGTCAACTATTAATTATAATTAATAATTATTAACAAAATCATTAACAAAGTTTAAATATTTAATTTCAGCCAAACAACTTTCGTTCTGGCTAGGATTGTACTGTAAATACCAGCCCAATACAACATTATTATAGAACTATCATTAAAAGAGAACTAGAGTTCTCAGACAGCAAGCCCTACACACATAGATAGAATAAAAACAAACAACTTTCCAAAATTATTTTTGTTAAGTTTTTATTAACAAAAATTATTCAACTTTGGATTAACATACTTAAGTAAACAAACTCTTTAACTAGGCTAATAACATTCAACTAAACTAATAAGGAAAAATGAAAGAATAAGGAAAACTAATAAACTATATAAAACAAAAAGGGGGAACAAAAGACTAAAACTGAAACCAATAAAATTATGTAATGATTTTACAGTTCAATGTGAATATTTATGTTTAAGAAGTAAGGTTTGTCTTCAGGAATTTGGATTTAGGCCAAAAATTGTTTCAAAACTAAATAAGAACAACATTTTATACACGTTCAAGCAATCAGTTCACAATGCAAATCAGAAGGAAAAATAAATTAGTATTTTTATTGAGAATTTAAAAAATAATTTGCCAGAATTATAAATTAATAACCATTTTACAATTGATTTTTGTAGTTGTGTAATTAGCCTTCAGTAATTTGAATGGAGTTATGAAATCCATTCGATGGCAGTGAGGAATGTTTGTGGCCTCTCACAAGATGGCGAACGAATGGAGGCTCACAATTTGACCACCTTGGCAGCAGGCGTGATGATGTCACATCTTGTGTTAGCTGTTCAGCTAACCCAAAGGACAAAGCTTATTTTAGCGACTTATTTAAGTTCCACATGTACTTTAAAGTAATATAGGTATTAATGTATGTATGAGTGCTGGCGCCGCGTTATGGCTGATCTGCGTTTAAACCACTCACTGAAATAAAGTTTATTGTTACTCAAAAACAAAACAAAAAAAACAAATGACCGGCATCAAGGCTCAGAGGACTGTTATGAACAAAGCAGTTTAGCACCACAAAGACAATTAAACACAATGAGAATAAACAACTTTTAAATTGTTTTACCCTAAATTCCTTTACCCAACCTCTTACGTGAATTGTTCTGGTGAACAGAAGACCCAAAGGAAGCTGTTCTCGGCCAATCAGATAGGGCAGGCTTTGGCTTCTTGCCCCTGCACACATGGTTCCTATGTCATCTTCTATCAGGCAAGGAGAGGGACTAGTGTCGTCGATAACATGATCAAAGACACCATCTTATCTTCGGCTCAGATTCTTTTCTGCAGAAGCCCAGACAGAAAGGTTAAGGCAACTAGTCTTATTTCTGGCTGGGATATAGTCGTCAGATGCACAAACAACAAACCGTACTTAACTTTTTTTTTGATCCAAAGATGTTTTATTCTGCCAGCAAGATCAGGACATTCAGATGCTTGTGCTCGTGTTTTCCCTTGTGCTGCTCTGGAAGAGCTGCGAGTAAGAGGACGAACGATGATGGACACCAGAGTCTTGTACCATGATGTTATGGGGATTCCAAGCCGTGACTCCTCCTTCCTAGGAGTTGTCCTGAATGTTGGGTTAATGATGTGCATTCTGGAATTTAAAGTTTTTCTCTTTTGTTTGCGTAGTTCAGTGGTTGTTCTCCATCCATGGCTGGACCCAGCACCTGTCACTAATTACAGTGAAGAGCTGGAGATTATTTATACTGTAGGTCTGCTTTAAGCACTAACAAGCTCTATTTTTTAAAAGTATTTCTTTTTTTAAATTCTTGTTCTATCACAGTGCGCAGACACACGTTTTCATTGCCCTGCAAGCTGATCTCATCAGTACTTTTAATAAGTGTTTTGTCCAAATGTCAGTGCCCTCCAAGACTCAGGAGATGACCTTTACAAGACCTGTGCATCTGAACATGATTAAAGCACCTGTAAAAACTGGAGGTACTTATCAAAATGTCAAAAGATGCTATTTTCAAGACTTGACCAGGCATTGAAGAGCTGCTCCTGAGAATCTTTAGGTGGTTTATAGTATTCTATACCTTTCTGCTTAAGTAGACGGCAGATCATTAACTTATTTGCCACAAAGGTTTTCTAAACATTGTTGCACGTAAAATCTCCAGAAATACTTCCTTCTTTATCTCCTGCATAGATTTTCATCATTATAAGCTGCCAGAGCTACAGTGGGGTGGAGGAAATTAGATTACCTCCTGAATGTTGCTCACTCACATTACACAGTCTCTACTTTTTGTGGCGGTTTAATTTTATTTTAGAGAGATCGAATATCAACCATAAATCATTATATGAAAAGTATAAACTGATTTGCATGTCATTGGGCTAAATACCTTTGTGATTTTTCTTTGGCCAGTTCTTTGTTGTTTTGGTGGTATGTTTTGGGTCACAGTAATGTTGGACGACCTATCTATGATCCAGCGTCAGTGCTCTGGCTGAGAAAAAGGTTTTTAGGATTTTTATGGCACATATCCATGGGGATTGTCCCAGAACCCCAAACAGAAAAACATCACAAAGCCTAATGTCTCCACCTCCTTGCTGGACTGTGAGGATGATGTTATGAAGGTCATACTCAGCATTTCTCTTCCTCAAAAACCCCCAAAGATCAACTTGATCCCTAAGAGCTGAGTTTTTGTTTCTTCAGCCTTCTCTGAATCATGTAGATGCACCTCCACGTGTGCTTTCCACATAAGAGCAATGCAGGATTTCACCTTAATATGTAACCGAAGATTTTCTTGATTGCTTTGGTCCTCAGATTAAAACAGTCAAGAAGTGCACTGATCCCTCAACTTCCTCATGACCATTCTAACTCCAAGAGGCAAGATCTTGTGCTGAGCTCCAATCTGTGCCAGCAGGAATTAGGTCTGATATTCCTAAACTTCATCTGTGACCATTTGATGTATTTTCAGTTTTCTTTATGCGGTCAGCCTGACAACGCTTCACACTGTTCAGCTCTCTGTTCTATACATCAAAGCAATTTGAATAAAACTAAATGGTTACAAATAAAGAAAAAAAAACTATGCAGAATCACTTTATATCCACTGCTGCTGAATTCTGAAACTTGGCCTTGTACACCTGTGTGCCAGCTCAGCCCCCATCTCCTAGTTTCGCTCACTTCACAGGACATTGCATCACAGAGTTACACTTATTTCTTGGAGACTTACACTAACCCAAATGGAGTTTGCATAACACTAAAAGCAGCTTTGGACAGAAGTTCGTATGGATGGTAAAAATAAATTGTAAAAAGTTTAGGTACACCCTGCCAGTACAAACTGACGACGCAGAACAGTGTGTTAAACACTAAGAAGCAACAATCTGAGGGACCATCTGTATAATTTAATCACCATCTCATTTTCATGGAGAAAACTTGGCTTTTTGTTAATTGACATCTGCGGGCATTACTAAAAGCTCCCTTAAGGTCCCTCCACAGCATTTAAATCAGGATGGGATTTAGACTTTGACTAAACCAGTGCAACACCTTGATTCCTTTTTTTAGCCACATTGCTGTAGATGATTTCCCTGTTGATGAGCCGAGCTTCAGCTGTCAGAAAGATGGCTTCCCATTTCTCTGTAGAGCATTTTTCAAATCAGAGATGTTTATGGTCGACCGCAAGGTGCTTAGCTTCTGCGACTGCAAAAGGAGCCCAAATCATCACTCCCCTACCCCTGTGCTTGACAGCTGGAATAAATGGTTGATTGCGTTGATATGCTGGGTTTGTTTTCACTATGGTCTCATCCTTTGAAAAAAACATGATTGCAACAAATTAGCTTTTTTCTTTTAACCTTTCCTAAATTAATGGGCAGCTAAAATATTTCTTCTTTGGGGTCATTGCTGATATCTTTCCTGCCTGGCATTGTGATAACACACACCTGTGTACTCAAACTGCCAAAACTCAAATTCAGATAAGCCATAAAGAAGGACTTTTGCATTTTCTTTAAAAAAAATGCAAAACAGCTCTTAGAAAAAGAGTTGACATCAAAAGATTGTTTTTATGATAATGACAATTATAATAATTATGTTGTGTACTGAACTTCGATTAAAGCAGATTTGAGGGCTACTTTATTGACAACACATTTAAATTTCCAACAGCATAAAACATGATAATGATGCTCTTTAAAGGTCATTCCATCTTATCACTGTATGGTGCTCACAACAGAAAGAGTAGCTCATTAAGCCTCAACCTGCCAACCTATGTGTGTACCACCTATATACACAGCCGGCCTGCCATTAGGCGAAAAATAAAAACACTCATAGGGCTTTCTGAGGTCAATTTAAAAGGCCAAATTGCCTGTTGAGCCTTGTCAATCCAAGGTAGGAGTGGATTTAAGTCCTGACACGGCGAACGTATACTCAGACTACAGTTAAGTGAATGTAGGGTGCTGATTTCTTTTATACCTTTTTTTATTACATACATATTAGACATTTGTAAAGTGCCTTTTGGGGTTAAAAAATACATGAAGTTTCACACTTTCTACTTTTTTTCTTTCCGTATGTTTCCAGGAAAACTAGAAACAGGAAATGTGTGAAGAATACGAGCTCCACAGAAAAACAACAATCTTCTCATGAACAAAAAAAAAAAACCTGAATCTACACAGTTTTTTTCAGGAACCAATGGTTTAACACAATATTTTCTTTTTGAGTTATTCTAGGTGGGTTTAGAAGGCAGAGAAAAGATGAACAGATGTTTCGCCACTTTTTTTTGGCAACTTGAAGGAGAGTAGAGCTTCATTTGCAGTTTCTTTATTTTGTATGTTGCTACTCAAGGAACATTAGTCTGAGAAAAAATAAAATAAAAAAACAATAGGTGAACTCCAGACCTCCCATAAGAATGCAAGGCAGTGGTGTATTCTTTCACTAACAAATGTGCATTAACAAGAACCTTGGACTTCCACGGGATTTTAGAAAATTTAAAGTTCAAAGAAAAATTCACAGGAAAAGATATATTTTACTTTGTGTGCATTTAAGCCGATGACACCACCAGAGCTACAAGAAGAAAGCTGTTCAGCTGGCATTAGTAAGCACTTTGGTGGACGAGCGCCTTTTAACATTTCTGAAGCATCCAAGTTACGTTTCAGCACAGTCTGAATCTGATGAACCCACGTCATGACGGATGCTGCAGTCGAGGTCAAAGCTGAAGATAATGATCACCCTTAGAACTTTAGTACTAATCAGTTTAAATTTCTGTTTGACTTGGTCCATCTTATTAGTTAGCATTTTATATTTGCCTGTGGTAAAAAAGTAAATGCTGTGTTCTACTTGTATCACATTGGATAATGGTGTGATTTGTCATCGCAGCTTTAGCTCACTCAGGTTCTCTGTTTTGGATTTCTTTCTTCCATCATCCCTCTGGTGTTGGCTGGGATGATGGTGATGGAATAAGCATGGTGTAGTTCACTGGTAGGACTGAGCTCATAAGTCTGTTGGCCTAGCAAATATTTTCCATAGGCGTATAGCATGTAAACAAATAAGTGGAGCTTGAAAAATCACCTTCATAGAACGCATTGACCAGCCCAGATGTTGTCATTGGATGATTATATCAAATTAGAAACAAACTACAACAAAAAAGAAAAACAACTAGAAAAGCCGAACTTGTCATTAAGTCCAATATTTGGCAAACTTTATGTGAAGTGACTCTAATTGATCTGAAAGACAAATCCGGCTTGCAGCTTTAAACCCTCGGAGGTCCGCTCTTGTTGTGGTCCCCTTGGTTTTGGAACCCTTCCCGGACTCTTTCGGGTGAACCTTCTGGTGATTTACATAAGGAACAGAACTTAAACCTTTCAAGAGGAAATTTATAGCCCTCCTCCAAATTTTAACTGTCCCTGCTTTGCATCAAGACGATCCTGTGGCTTCAGTAACGTGCTCTGCAAGGCTGTGGGTAGGTTTTAGATTTGTATTGTTTTATCTTCTGGTCCAGATATCCTTTTTATATTCTAATAACTTTGTGTCTGAGAGAAGTATGTAGAAAAATTGAGCTCTTGTCAACCAGTCAGTTTCCAGATGGTTGAGTGGATTCAAATCTTTTCTGCCTTTATATTTTCATCAATTTTGGAGCTCAAAACTTGACAGAGTCCCTTTGCTGTTTCACAGCTAGCTGTTCACAAAATGGTCTGCCCCCTCTTGTCTGTCTCAGTGCAAGGACAGAGAAGAAAGGAGGACAACTATGCCCAAACATTTTAAATTTGGACAAAAATTCAAATTTCTGTCCAGTTTTCTGTCTGATGTGATTCTTCAGTCATTTTCTTGACATCTTTTAAAATTACATTTTCTTTCCTGGTTAGACGCTTTTTCCTTTATTTCTAACAGACTTAAAAGTCCAATCCTATTTCTTCTCCTTTACTCATGTACTTAATCTCATGTTTAAAAACATAACACTATATATTTTTCTGTTTCTAGTTGTCTTCTTTTTGGAGAACTATATTGTTGGTGCTTATCAAAGTTCACATGGCTGCCATCGACTAACTGCTGAAACGCTAAACAAAGTTTTTGGCTTTGTTTTCTTTCTGCTGTCTGTAGACAAACAACCCATCCATGTTTGAAGTGTGAAGCTCTTTTGTGTTTGAATGATTCATTGGTCAGTTTTAAGTGGTGTAAGAAGAGGGAAATAAACACTCCTTCACAAAAGGAGTTGATTATTTATTTTCAGCTGAAAGGCAGATTCCCTGGAAGCAAAGCATGAAAGAAAGGGGTGGGATTGTGATTGAGGAGAAGGGGTTGGTGGTCTCCACTAAGACCTGCTCCAGACCATTTCCCTCCATGTTGACTCCCAGTTCGTTTCTGGATTGATTTTAAGTTTTATTTATTTTTTCTTATGTTTACATGGTCTTGCATCTTAGTATCTGTCCGTCTTGATCCAGTTGTATGCTTCTTCATGCTCAGGTCGGCAGGTCAGTTACTGTTGGTCGTCCCAAAGTCAAACAGGAGCTTGAGCTGCCTTGGCTAACCAGACAGGCTAACCCACTTCCTGTTTTCAAATCTCCTCTTTGGCTTTTAACTCAGTTTGAGATGCTGGCCTTTATTGTTCTATTAACTGGTCATTACTGTTACTGTTTTTATTGATTTGAATGTTTTTATACTTGCTAGAACTTTTAATTCTTTGTATTTTTGGGATTCGCTTTGTTCTTTTATCAGTGTAAAGCACTTTGGTAAACAGTGTTGTTTTAAAGTGCTTCATAAAAATCGTATTGTGTTCATTTGTCTTCTTGTTTTGGATGCAAGCTGCATTTTCAACAGCTTTTTTAAATTTGTACCTGTGTGACTGGGCATTATGTATCTTTTCTATTATTTTGTAATGCTGTGTCTTATATTTACTGTTTTCATATTATATGGCGTAACAACCAACAAACTTTTGAGATTGCATGTGTTACATCAAACAAAATGGTTTGCATAACTATGTAGTGTGTATATGTATTCAGCCTGTTTTGTTCTGGTTGCCCTAAATACAATCTAGTGGAACCAGCTGACTTTGACCAACTCACAGAGCGCCGTTGAATCCCTCATCTGAAAATACAAATAATACAACTATAAACGAACCTAGAAATTCCTGTACACCTTAACCAACAGGCCGTGCAAGCAGAACAATAATCAGAGAAGCAGCAAAGAGGCCCATGGTAACTTTGGAGGAGCTACAGAGATCCATGGCTCAGGTGGAAGAATCTATTAGTCATGCATGTCAAAAAACTGGCCTTTATGGAATAGTGGCAAAGGAAATCCTCGGTTAAAAGAAAGCAATATGAAGTCATCTGTGCCGTTTAACAGAAACCATGCAGAGTACACAGCAAACATGTAAAAGAAGGTGCGGAAATCAGATAAGACCAAAATTGAACTTTTTAAGCCTATATGCAAAGCAGAAAACGAACACTGCTCGTGACCTTGAAAATGTTTCATCCCCACAGTGAAACATGGTGTTGGTACAATCATGCTACGGGGATGCTTTAAATAATACACTAAAACACATAAAAATACAATAATGTGTGAAAATGGCCTAGTTAAAGTCCAGACCTAAATCAAATTGAAAATCAGCGGCAAGACTTGATTATTGATGTTCACAGATTGTCTCCATCCAATCGGACTGAACTATGAGTGCTTTGCAAAGAATATGGAACAGTTTATTCTCCAGATGTGCAAAGCTGGCAGACATAAACCGCTTGCAGTTGTTACTACAGTTGTTACTATAGTTGTTACTATAGTGAAAGCTGTTTCTACAAAGTAGGGGGATTAATACAAATGAAGGCCACATTTCCACCATGTTTTTTATTAGTGAAAACATTGAAATTTTATGCATCAATTTCTCTGCACACTTCTGCACCAGTAGCTATAGTCATAAAACACAAATAACCCATATTGAGATTTGTGGTTGTAATGTGACAGATGTGGAGAATTTAAGGAGTATGAACTCATTTGCAAGACCCAAAATTAAATTGAAAATTAATTTACAAAGATAATGTTTACATTTAATCAGAATCAGAATCTGCTTTATTGCCAAGTTCGTACGTACAAACAAGGAATTTGACTCCAGTACACTTTACTCTCTGGGTTGTTTTTTGGTTTTGTTTAATGCATTTTTAATAATATATATTTATGCTTATATCTTTATGTCCTTAAATATACATATATACAAAGGTGGATTTGCAACTTCAGTATGCAGTTGTTTGGTACTCTATTAAATGTTCAACAGAGAAACAGCCTGGGGGAAGAAACTGTCTTTGCGGCGGCTGGTTTTAGTAAACAGTGCTCTGTAGCAACGGCCTGAAGGTAAAACTCTAAACAGTTTATATAAATTTTAAGATTAATTTCTGAAAAAAAAAAAATGGTGACAAACAGCTCCTGTGGGAGGACAGTGATTTTTCCTCTAATGCTTTTTTATGTGTGATTTTGCTTCTATTTAAATGAGTCAGAAAAATCTCTTGGTGATAAATGAAGTAAAGGTGTCTCAGCAGGGCCAGCCGAGGTAATTAAAGGCTTTTCAATAAAGTGAGCTCTTTAAATGCAAATGCAGCATTGAATGAAGAACAAAAGGCATAGGATGTGCCTGTATTGGAAATTGGTCATTTTATAACAAAATTCATTTCATTATAAATTCAGTTCAGTCAACAGCTAAATCCTGACAGTGCAGTAAATCCTGATAGAGGGGTGCGGGCTGTTGGAGTGCAAATTTGTAGCTGATTTCCTTGTGATGGGTGACACTGAGGGTTGTCTTGGTGCCCATGTAAAGGTCTGTTTCCGCTCCACATGGTTATTTTCGAGCCCCTCAGCTCTGTTTCACATTGATTTTATTCGCACATTTATAAGATCAGACTGTCATTAAACCACAACTGTTTGCCATCACCCTTTAAGACACTTGGACAATAATATTAGTCTGATCTGGTCATATTTTATTAGCACACTGAAGGTTTTACTGCCTATTTACAACAATCATATTTAACTCTTGTTTTGGTAAACGCTGTTGCGCTTGGCAACTTTTATACATAGCTTCTATAAATGCACTTAGAGTTAAATCATTCACAAATCAATATAGAAAGCGACTGGCCACACATAATCAGCCCAGTAAAATAAAAAGCATAAAAACACACAGATGATTGCGATGCGCTTTTACGCACGACGGATACATAATAACCAAGCGACGTGACAATTCATTTCTTTTTAATTTAAAGTAAAATATTCTTGCGGCTCCACACGAGCCCGAACTATCTCATAGAATCGAGCGACGACATTATGGTCAATCAGCGTGATAATGGCATCCGACTTGCGCTTTACAGTCGTCCGCATCCAGTGCGCCTTGGTTACAGTTTGCCAAACACATTACGCGCGTCATTAAATCGCTCCCGGAGTCTTTAAACCACTATCTTCTGCGGACCACAGCCCGCAGCTTGTCCCTAAACTCCTTCCTCATGAGGCAGTAAATGATCGGGTTCAGGCAGCTGTTGGTGTGCGCCAGACACACGGTGAGCGGGAACACGTACGTGTGGACTATGTAATACGCACTGTCCCAGTTGGCAAAGTTCAGTTTGACCAAGACACTCCACAGGGTGATGGCGTGGTTCGGCATCCAGCAGAAGAAGAAGGACAGCATGACGATGGTGATGGACTTGGTCACCTGAGACCTCCGTTTGGGGTTGCTTGTTTTCATGCTCCGCTTGCGGATGAAGCGCAGCAGCATGAAGTAGCTGACTGAAACTATGGACATGGGTAAAACAAAGCCTACAACTATCTTCTGGATGTGGTAAACTGCTAACCAGTACTGTCCGCCCGGAAACCTCAGCAGGCACAGTTTCTCTCCCGTCACGTTCGTGACTGTTGAGAAAATCGACGTGGGCGCGGTGGCCAGAGTTGCCAGAGTCCAAATAACTGCGCAGACCCATTTGGCGGAGCAAGACCTCTGCACGGTTCGGTTCTTCAGAGCCGAGGCCAGGGACCAGTAACGGGTCACGCTCATCGCGGTGAGGAAGAAGACGCTGGCGTACATGTTCATCACGGTGACGGACAGGACGATCTTGCACATGGCGTCTCCAAACGGCCAGCTGAAGTCCATGGCCGTGTCCACGGCCCAGAAGGGCAGCGTCAGCACGAACTGGAGGTCCGTCACCGCCAGGTTGAGCACAAAGAAGTTCACCCTGGACTTCCTGCGCTCCTGTCTGACCCTGATGAAGAAGAGGACCAGCAGGTTGCCAACCAGACCCGCGGCGCACACCACGGAGTAGACGAGGCAGATAAGGACCCTGAGGACCGGACTCCCGTCAGCCGTCACGTCGATGTCCTCCAGTTTGCTGAAGAGGTCCAGTCTGAGTGACCTGTTCAGATAAATGCTCTCATTGCCTTCACTCATACTGTCAGCATTTGTACTTTATTTTAATTTAAACGCCTGGACATTTATTCCCAAACAGAGCTGGACCTTGCAGTGCTGCCATCCCAACTTCCCATCTCCTCCTTGAAGACGCGCAATCTTCTAACACAACCTCCAGCTACTGACAGGACCGCTCCACCCCCTGCCTCTCTCTCATTCAGACTATGGGTGGGGTTAGACGCTCATTGGCGAGCCTGACGCAGAGTGCATCCATCAGGCTTGCGCGCAAAGAAGCGCCAGTGTTCTTCTCCACAAAGACGAAATCAAATCCAATAGTCTTATATAAATCTAGTGATTAACATTAAAGTATTAGTTGTGGCGTGTCTGAAGCCTGTAAAATGCAGCTGGATGTCTGAGTTTGTTCTCCTCAAAAGACGTTGAAAGTTAATCACCAACTGACTGCTGCCACCCAGTGACCAACTGAAATGTTTTCATGTAAAAACGTCAGAAATTTCCAGACTCAACTCCAACTCCAGATTTTTTCAAGCCTTTACATTCAAAATCCAAAATTCACTATGAGTTAATGGCAGATTTTTATACAGCGTGTATGCTTTCAATATGAAGCTGCAAAAAAAAGAGACTAAGAGGAAAGAATAGAGGAAAGGACGAACAACGAAAGGAGAAAAGAAGGAAAAGGGGACGCAAGAATCGACACAAGGGAAAGAAGGAAAAAGAAAGGAATAAAAGGACACATGAGGGAAAAATATAAAAAAAAAGTTTGTACACAATGAACGAAAGGAGGGAAAAATGCAAGGAAGGACACAAGGAAGAATGGATGGACAAGAATAAGCAACGCAAGTAAAAACAGAAGGTAGGATGCACACAAAGGAAAATGAGGAAGAATGCAAGGAAGGAATCAAGAAGGAAGGATTGTCACAAAGAAGGAAGAAAATGAAAATTGAACAACAAGAATAGTTTGGAAAAATCTGAAATCCATTCCATACTTTTCGATATTGTGTAGCAGCACTGTACAGTACAGCAGGAATGCTTCAACACTAAAACTGCAGAAATAAATGGAAACACGGATTTAGCAGAATGCATTTTATTACATCTACTTTTCTACATAAACAGGTAACATTCAATAAGTAAACAATTTCTTCCAATGCAGGTAATAAATATTTTTTTCACTTGGTATATTTGTACAAACTGACATGGGTCTACTGTACACCGTCTTCTCCTTTCCGTCCATGAAAAGCCTTTTTCATCTTAAGTTTTTTTTTAAACAAGTTTATTTTCCTCAGAGTGGAGCTGTGAAACCTGTTCATAAGGCAGTGAGTGCAGATGTCAACTCTAGTCCCGTCTTCAGAGATTATTTCTGCTGTGTGAGACTCTTTATTGGCCACAATCGTCTTTTTTTTTCCTTTTTACAGCTTTCATTTTCTAAAAAATATATAAATTATTTTATTCCTTTCGCTCTGAGGAGACACACACAAAAAGAAAAAAAAAACAAGTGGACATCAAACACCTCACGGTTGGATCTGAATGTTCAGTTTTCAGGGTTCCATACATACAGAATATAAACACTTTTCCCTTTTAGTTCAGGTAAGGAGGATCAGAGAGTAAAGCCGCTTTTCCAAAATCAGCTGTTAAAGAGGCAAAAAAAAAAAAAAAAAAAGAGAGAAGTTCACCTTAATAACAACTGCTTGTCCCCTGTAGCATACAAAAAACCCTAAACACAGAACAGGAGGGAGCGCCTAACATTGAAAGGGATCAGGAGGAGATCCAACTTCTTTGTTTTTTGGTAATTTCACACAGAACCTCGGGATGTTAGAGAACTTCAACAGAAACACATTCAACCCGCTTTTGCTCTCATACTCCATCCGCCATGAACTCAGCAGAACGACAAGCGTGACGACAGAAGCTTCAATAAATTAAGCCGCAATCAAATGCTTTCAGTAACAGTGACCGTCTCGTCAAGTACCCCAACACGGGGGTTTGATATTCAAACAAACAGAGCAGCAGAAATCTGGTAACGCTTCATGATAAAGGCACAAGCTGTTAATGAGTCTGAATGAGTTGACACCAGCAATTAATGATTAACTGACTCCTCGCTGTTCCGAATAAAACTGTCAGCAGCTCCAAAAGCTGCAGAGCAACCCCTGCAGGTCTCTGCTTTGTTTTCCAGGCCAATGAAGCTGGTTTTCACTCGTTTTATGTAGGAGGAAATTCTTTTTTTTTTCAGTTTCATGATCAGAATAAATTTAAAATGATCAAATAGAGAAACTAAAAGATATATTTTTTTACGAGGGATGATGGAGGAGGACATTTTGGCTACCCCCCCCCCACGAGTTCAAACAACTACAGGAAGCTGCTAAAATCAATTGCAAACAGCTATTTAGGTCACATTTAAAAGCAGGTGGGAGATATTTAAAACCTCCTAATATATTTTTTATTATTGTCGAGCAGAGAACAGATAAGCCCTGAATCTGCAGTGGGCGCCAGACGACATGAGGTAAACATACAGAGTTCATATGAAAGTGTACAAAGCTGACCTAAAACTCAGATTGATGTACACAGATGTGTGGCCTGTAGGCATGGGCCGGTGTGAACCGTGAATAAAATTCCACAGTTTTCACAATATTTTTAACAAATATTTTAAAAAAGAATAAATGATGTAATTGCTTTAATTTAAAAGACAAGCAAAACATTTTCCTAATATTCCTGAAATATATCCAAAATATGCATTAATTATTTGATAACAAAGGCATTTTTTTAAATTTAACTGCTAATTTGATGCATTTAACACAAATAAAATGGATTTCTCTGCTGCATTAGCTGTTTATGATGATACATTTTTAATAATTTCCCACCTAAAATCAATATTTGTACGACTTACAAAAACCCACATGGCACCCTTAAGAATTTATCACTTTTAAAAACTATTTTACAGTTTTTTGCAACACATTTGCATTTCAACAGAGATTGGGTAAAATATATTAAGCAATATGTGTATATTAGATAGAAGATCAAAAATAAAGATCAGTGTCCTTACATCTAGAGGCATGGTAAAGCTTCGTCTTTTTCTCTGTGGTGTTTTTTAATATTTCCTTTTTATAAAAGGCCAGAAAGCAGACTTTTCTTTGTTTTGGTGTGTTATACACTACCAGTCAAAAGTTTGGACACCCCTTCTCATTCAGCGGTTTGTCTTTATTTTTATTCCTACATCTGCTTCAAGACAACTCCTTCAAGACTGCAGAAAAACCATGCCATGTGACATAAATAAAAAAAAGCCACTGAATGACAAAGGTGTGTCCAAACATTTGCCTGGTGCTGCATGTCACAATTAAAGACTCATTTGGATGAGCAATCAAGTGTTTTTATACCTAACTGACTGTAACCACTCAATAGAAACTGATTTTGTGGTGCACAAAAAAACCCCTGCAGACACCTTGGACTCCTGGAAAACAATTGGACAGCTCACCTGTAATAACTAGATTCTCCACCAGGGGGTAAAAGACAAGCATAGGATTTAGTCCGCCAGGTTATTGGGAAAAACGCTAACATTGTTTAAGTGGAGAAGTCCCAGAAATGTAAATAACAAATTATACATTTAGCCTTGTATTATTAACATAAAATACAGAATAAACCTTTGATAAAATTAATGGTACTTTTCAAGTGCTCATGCACAGAATATTATATCTTTTTTGGCACCATGCTTTTAATAGTTGCATAAATAGGAAGATATTAACAGGTTAAGCAAGCCTGCAGGCTGCTGCTTTACAGACAAGCTGCTTGTACTTTGCCAACTGCAGTTTCAAAACAGCATTAATTTAGAAGGTGTGATAGGTGGCGCTAGTGTCCACAGCATGACTTCTTTTGAGTAGCTGGAAGTACCTCCAAATGGCCTGGTTTGTTTATCTTGTAAGCAAGGAAAAAGTGTAGATTTGTTCCAGGCAGCGGACTAACAATGCTCCGCAACATGTGGGGGAGGTACAGCTCTGTGATACTTTATGCCCCAAACAGGCACTTCCTCTCTATACTTTCTGATTAAAAGCACTTTAAACAGCAGGAACGCTGTGATGGAAGATTTTAGTGGTTTTGGAACGGTTTAAAACCCCAGTAAACCTCCCCACACCTACTGGCATGTTTGATGTGTACCATCTTTGTTCAGGAAGACAGCTAATGTTTCTGCACTCCCTCTTTACATTACTGGATTCCAGAACACAAGCATAATTCGTTCAAAGAAATAATTAATCATGCATGAATTAATTAAGCATTCGTTTTGTGCCCTCATTTCAAAGGATTACCAGAGTCTGCTCCTAAGAAAATGCACAGTGGCATTTATTTCCCTGGAGAATCATCACAACAACACCTTTCTGAGTAGTCTAGCTGCTGGCAAATAAGTATTCGACGCATATTAAATAGAATCTTTTCACAACTGGCTCCCACATGACAGTGACTCACACTCTCTTTCAGCCACCGAGCAATTTGTAAAAGATACAATATATAGACGCGAGGGTACAAAATAAATAAAATACTGCACAGCACAGGAAATACAAAAAAAAAGTTGTTCCAGTAGATGACGGAGTCATTTGGAGAGGCTGGAGTTGGTTCCCATGAGAAGAACAGGGAATGAATTTAGCAATGCAGAGTGGAAGGGAGGGGGGAAGGTCACCCTGTGTCAGATCCCGACTGGTTATCGAGGAATGGGACGGCAGACGTGAAGTGATGGGAGCTGCTGTCAGAGCCCATTATCTCATGATCGCTGGGACATTTAGGCGTTACCCGTCTCCGGCGCCTGGAAGCAGAACGTCAAAGAGATGGTCGTAACAGCAGACACCAGGAACATTTAGAGGATGACGGGACATATCCGTGGATCTCTCCAACACAGTTTAGATAAAGATGAATGAAAGTGTGTGTTGCTTGAAAAACGTACATTCATGAGCAAACCAGACGCACTTAACAGCGGAGTGTTTTGCTCTAACACAGTTTCTCTCCAGACAGGCCATGCATTTTTTAAACCATCTGATTCTGTGCGGAGCCCACGCTGACCTGCGGAGCTGCCTTCTCTCACTTTTCAAGACTTCTCCACAAGTGCTTTATCCAAACTTAACTCCCTCAAGATGTCAGATGCGGAAGTTGAAGGTGACGAGTTTAAGACGTTACTTTAAATTTCCTCAGACGCACACACATAAACAGGCACTGGTTTAAGCTTGGTCACAGGCTTTGGACGTCTGTGTCTTTAAAAGGCCTGACGCTGCGACGACAGCTTCGTCAGAAAGTCCTTTATAACAGTCAGCCGAGACACACAGCAACACACTGAACTCGGAGAGATGGACTGAAAACACTGGCACACACATTCAACAGCACTCACTTTCATTCGTACCTACTTTTTGGCATTGTGCAAAAACAAACAAAAAAACAAAAAAACTCTGCCAGCTAAAAGTCTAAATTGGCAAGTATAAATACCTTCAACAGTTTAAATGCTGTACGCTGGCAGACTTTTTACAAGGAGTGAAAATAAAAAAACAGGAAAGGGAGGATTTCTGCTTCAAGCTACTCCACTAACGTCAACCTGAAAGTCAAAGGGAATGCATATTTCACTGTTTAAATTATTTTACATAAGTTAAACGAATATTAAAACTACTACAATATGATTCAACTGTAAATTCAGCCTCATTTGAGAAAAAAAATACACAATGAATCTGAACATGAGCTCGAAGAGTAGAAGAGGAACGTGGAGAGAAACCAGGTTATTGTTGAGATGCAGAAAAGACGACAAAGATAACGTGGCAGCAGGTGTTTAACTTGTTCTGTGAGGAAAGAAAAGAAGGTCCAGTCCTCCACCTGGAAACAGCGACAGAAGCAGCTCACCACACTGAAAATGTTCCTGACATACAAAAGTAATAGAGGAAAATAGATTTTGTTCTCTGTACACGGTGCTGTGCCTTGTTTTTGTAAAAAGAAAACAATAAAGAACCTTCCATCCTTGTGTTTTAGCTCAGGCAGCATCTCTGCTGTTTGTGCCAAGTTGGTACCAGTAAAGAACTCCTGTGGTCCAAACGTCGGACTGATTTCTTATCTGAGGTCAGTAACACCAAGTACACATCTGCCCCCTTTAAGTGGAGTCGCCCACTCAGATATTTAGTGCTCTTCTTCATTATGGCTCCAAAAACTGAGTTCGATGACGTGGGGCCAGGTCTAATATCTGGATCAAAACGTTACCCTGCAAGTCAGCACGGGGTCAGGTTTGTTACCCCATTCAAGCTGGGCCCAGAGTGTTTTCACCCATGTCGGGTCAGTCCAGCGATATGACGTCAGGTATCCCGCCGTAAATAGCTGCCACGGCTGCTTCGGCGCTGCTCCGACTGGCCACCACGCCTGGGTGTGTGTGTGAGGGGTGCGAGGCCGCGTGCGAAGATGAGTGTGTGGAGTGATTCTCACGAAGGCTACTGGATGAGATCAGGCTACTGCCTCCCATGTTGCTCAACCCGTTAGTCGGCGCCGTCAGCGAGGGGGCCGCGGGGGTACCTGATTGATCGAGGAACAGCTGGGAAGCTGACGAGGAGGTGCTGTAGGGCAGAAAACGATTGAGAAGGAGCTCGTGGTCCTCTGAGGCTGAGGCAGCCGCCGCCGCTGCCATGACCATGTTGTAATGCTGCGGGTTGGGGAGAACAAGGGAGGGCTGTTAATGGGACAGCTCCCAAAAGGCTGACTGAAGACTGCAATCCTACTTTCTATTACAGAATGAGACACGGGGCAAGGACTAGCAGCTTATAATAATAACAATAACATCAATAATAATAATAATAATAATAATAGAACCTGCATTATTTTTGCTAACATATTTCGACTGATGTGGATGAAGGTAAGACGCTGACTCAGACATCATGATAAAAAAACTGCATTTTCTTCAGGGGACCTGGTAGGATCTGGGTCAGTACCAGCTAGCTTTTATTAATGATAAAATGTACTCCAGATCTAACGGCTAACAGTGGGAGCCATGCTGTACTCCGTGTAGAGGAGCTTATAGAGGTGCACTAAGGATAAATGTGATATAACCGCATTACCTCTACGTGAGTGCGTGCTTTTCAGACCTGTGCAACCAAATTTCCTGTGATCTGCAGAGTTTTTTAGGAAAATGTGTTTAGGGTGTCCCTAAATAAATCTACGAGCTCTCAGCATAAAAGTAGAAGGGCTGAGTGGTGAAGTCAGGGAGTGAAATGTTCTTCATCCAGAGGAAGGTGGCATGGTCTTAGGATTGCTTTCTTATCCTTCAAAGGAAGTTACGGTGTTCTGTACCTTGACAGAATTTGCCTTCTGTTTTTTTTTTTTTTTTTGCACTTTCCTGTTTTGCAGATGGCTAAAACATTCACAAACTGGTGGGTGCTGTTTCAGCAGCTATGGCATTTTGACATTATTTCTACAACTAGTAATAAAACACAGAGAGAAAGATGTACATAAATAACTAAAAGGTGTAGTCAGTAAAATGTTCATTTTTTGCTACTCCCTCTGTGTTCTCTTTCAAAGGCGACAGGTTAGAAGAATACATTTTGATATTTTTAACACTTTGTGAATCAGTTTTGATATTCCATTCATCCTCACTGTCACAAGCTGGCAGCAGAAATATCTGACACTGATGTGGCTTAGGGAAATACCCAATGTTTCTTTTGCACCAGACAACTTCCATTTGTCAAACGTTTTGCTCTCATGGTTTCCTGTATAGCCTGTAGAGACTAAAAGCCACTAGAAGTAAGAAAGGGAACATGGAGTACAGGAAGGATGCTTCACCCTATCATCAGGTTTCAGGCACATCATGTTAAAACTTTTAGTGGCTTACTCAGAATTAGGAACTCCTTTTAATAATTTCTCTGGGTATTCCCAGGAACATTTCTTCACTGAGTGCACATTAGTAACTTCGGCTTTTCATGATGAAAGAAACAAGAATTCCTTCATAACATGTACAATCTAAGTTTTAAAGGTATTCTCATATAACACACAGAGCACAGTTGAACATACCTGGTGATTGTCTCCTTGAAGAAAAGAGAAGAAGTTCAACTCTGGAAATCAAGCACAAGCAGAGTCAGTGTCGAACACATCTAGAAATTAGATGGTGGCAGATCCTAACATAAACATGTCTAGGCTGGAGTAAAGGGTCATAAATGCAATAAAAATGATTAAAAATGTTTAACTCGTACTTTTAAAATTCAACTAGTGTCAACAAATTAATGTAACTTTCATTCAGCCAAATATAGAACCATGGAAATCAAACTGTGGTGCTTTCAGGGACACTCGAGAAGATTCTATCTCAATTATTGACGAGGTAAATCTGAAGAGACGTGTTTTTAAAGCTGGTGTTGCACTGCACTGCACTTGGCGACAGTGACTTTTCAGATTTGAATTTGTTAAAAAATATAAATAATTAAAAAACTAAAAAAATACAGCTTTGAAATCTATGTCTATGCTCCAACCAGTTCCCTTCACAGAACAATTATGCGCTACTTAGTGTTGGTCTATCATATAAAATCCCAATGAAAGACATTTATATAGAACCGCAAATACAGGTTAAAATGATTATTATAGGAAGAAGGAAGGAAAGACACAAGCAAAGTAAGAAAGGAAGGAGCCAGTGGAGGTAGGGAAGAAACATGACACAACCAAAGAAAGAAGAAAAGACAGGGAAGGATGGAAGGATGCAAATAAGGAAAGCATAAAGAACACAAGGAAGGAAAGACAAAATAAGGAAACAAAAAGATAAGAAAGAAAAAGAGAAAAATAGAGGGAGGAGGTAAGGCAGAAGGAAGGACAATGAGAAAGGAAGGAAGGACACAATAAAGGAAGGATTGAGGGAAGGAGGGAAACAAGAACTGGTGAGGTGAAAACTTCAGCAACACTAAGTACTTTGAACAAACTTTATTAGCAGACCAACGCATTTCGGCTTGTGGCCTTGTTCAGGGTCCTTGAAACGTGTTGGTCTGCTAATAAAGTTTGTCCCAAGTACTTAGTGTTGCTGAAGTTTTCACCTCACCAGTTCGTTGACCCACTTTATGCACCTTGGGAGTTGGCAAGTTGTGCCAGAAACCTTTGGAAACAAGATCTGACAATGGGATAGGGAATAAAGTCTGGAAATACATTTATTTTCCATACTTATCCACACCTGGAAAATGCTGAAATCAGATCCCATAGTTTTCCAGAGTGCGCAGGAACCCTGTAAAGGGACCGTGGTTCCTACACTGATGTACGCTGCCATGGGCTGGAGTTCTGTACCTGAGTTCTCGTGACTCTCATCAGAAATAACTTTGCTGTTGTTCTTGCTAACTCAAGTAAAATAATAAATTTTCCATGTTTTGTGGGATGTTTACAGCCTTCTGCTTGTCAAACCTAGCACACTGCTTTGAAGGGCATCATTTTTAATAACTAGCGTGCCATGTTGCGATCTCTGCTGTCGTCACATCTTTCAAATATCATACAGGTGGAGCTGCAGCCAGCCGCCTTTAGACACTACTGTTTAACTCTCAACATCATTGTAAAATGTGTCAAACACGTTGACTGTTGGTGAAACCTACTAAACACATGATATAGGTTTGTGAGCTGTGCTCATAAAAGTAGGCAGTGATTTTTGAAAATGAGATTTCTATGTCTGTGTGAATTACCTGACAGGTCGTTGGGGGTGTGGTAGTAGGGTCTGTAGTCCTGGATGAGTGGGGGAACTGGGGGGATGTAGCTGGTGTCCATGGCTGGCATGCTGGGGGTGCGGCTCACAGGAGAGGCCTGGTGGTGCAGGTTCAACACCCTGCAGAGAGTGTGTACACGGAAACATGAAGAGGTCAGAGCACTTGCTGCATTTCTAATAGAGCTTTTACTTCATGCCATGTCTGTCGGGTAAGTCAGCATTCTGCATCCTCTACTGAGCTCCAAAAAACAAGCCTCTGAACACTAACACAGGATTCATTAAAGCCAGATGAAGCAGCAGATGCTCTTAGAGATCATGAATATTAATCTGGTAGAAAATGCAGCGGTAAAAAGATCCAGGGGAATCAGCCAACACTTGTTTGTTAACTTACAACTAATCTTTCATTATCCCGAAGGGTTTGTTTAGCATTAAATTCAGTTTGTTTCATCCTTGCTGATCTATGACCTGCTGATCTTTCATCGTATGTTCATGTTTTAAGCAGGAGGTTTCACACTCATTTTTCCCGGTAAGCACACGTGTGCCAAAAGGAGCACAGCTAACCTGAGCTTTAGCTTCACTTTTAATCAAATTCAAACTACATGTGAAGTTGAACACACAACTCTAGATGTTGCCTCACCCTTTGTTAATGATGGGTGGCGAGGTTGGTGACAGAGACGGACACGCCTGTTTGACTGGAGGAGGCAGAGCTGGAGGAGGAGGAGGAAGAGGCGGCGGGGAATCTGGTTCTTCTTCGTCCGAGGAGCTGTCGAGTGTCAGGTCGATCACTTCCACCTTTTTGCCGTTGCTGCCGTCGCTGTAGCTGGAGGACAAGGAGCTGTGCTGATCTGAGCCTTCAGATGTCCGGCAGGAGCCTGCGGAGAAGCACCGATGTCTCAGTTTGTGCTGTGATTCACAAAGCAACACTTAAAAAAACCAACGGTTCTCTAAAGCACTAAATCTAATCTCCTCTGCTGTAAATGAATCACAAAGCTTTTACTATAGAGACAGTTTATCCAGAAGCAATGTGACTGATGCTCTGCCAAATTAGAACAGACAATGCAAACAAATAAGCAGAGAATACAAGTTAATGTGCTTATTTCTCTTTTCATCAACTTTTCATTCCCAGCTGAAATTCTTCCAGCCTCCTCTCATCCCCTTGACATAAAACCTGTCCTTCTGCTTCTTTTAATGCCATCCCACAAAACTCACCATCCAGCCCGTTGTTCAGGGAAGCTGAGGAGACCTCCTGCACTTCCTTCTTAGACCTCATGGGGGCCCAGCTGCCATCCTCCTTAAACTGGATCTCATCACAGTCTGAGCAACTATTGAGGATCTCTACAAAAAGTCTGGAATCAAACAGCACATGCAGAAACACGCACATGCAAAGGTTATTTTAAAGAGACTAATCACAGGTAATTTTTAAGTACAATTATTTTAAACAGAAAAACTTTGACATTAAATACTGCATGCATCAGAAAGTCCCAGTCAGCCATCGAAGATCCATCGACTCACCCGAGCAATTTACAGTTCTATGCATATTTTAAACCATCCTTTATGCCTTAATACCTGAAAGCCAAGCAACCAGATGTTCTTGTAATTAGAAGTGAGCTTATTCAATATTTCTACAGCTTTCTGTTTTCACTGGGCTTCATACGAGGTTTTTAAAATATTTTCTGTCCAGGACCAGTACCTGAACTAGACAACATCAGGCCTAAAAAGTACAGCAGAATAAAAATATCCAGCAAATAGGGAACAAATTATCTCTTTGTGACAAGCTGCAATGAATAAAGTGCTTGATTTAAAATTTGAGCACTTTGTTAGTAGGAGCCTGAGAGCCATTTCTTCTACTTTCTGTGACAAATATCAAATGTAACAATTTGACAGATTTTAGCACCAACAAGTTAATTCTCTAAAGCTTTAACCTGGAAATAGATGCAATTTAAAATCATTTTCTAAAAGGGTGTAATGATACAATCAGCCCATGAGAGGAAACAGTTACATGATATTGTTTTTATAGGAACAAGACAAGATGAGAGATTAACAACATTTTGGGGAGAACTAAGAATCCCAGTTTTTGTTTTGACAAATAGAAAACATTTTCATAGAAGCAGTCAGAAAACTGTGTTAAATAATGTGTTATCGATGTAGTCAGTGTTCTCAGTTTAAAGTGGTCCAAATGCCAAAAAGAAAACAAACTACATTTCTTTTGTCTTTTTACAAGTAGAATAAGATTCAAAAATCTTTGTTCAGAGCAGTTTTATCCACGTCATGTTTGATCAGCCAAAGTATTTAACATGTTGAGAGAGGGTAAAATGCAGTGCAGGTTCATTAAAACACATTAAAACAAACTTCTTGCTCTCAAAAAATGAAAAAACAAAAAAAACATGACCCAGTGAAATAAAACAAGAAAATAAAAAAGCACATGGCCAAAAAATGCTCAAAGTGAAACAGTATTACTTTTATGCAGTCAATTGTGCGCAACAATTTACTTATAAAGATTCAGACTTTTTTTGACTCAACTCTCCAAATTTCCCACCTTTATTTTCATTTTAAAATATAAATGACTAAAGTTCACTATTAATTTATTTCAAGTAATATTTCAGTGGTTAGGATTTAAATATGAAACCTAGGAAAAACAAAACAAAACTGGAAGGATAAAAGGAAGGAAGAGAGGTCAAACAAACAATTAAATTATGGAAGAAAGAAAGGAAATGCAAGTTTAAGGAAGGAAGGAGGGAATGAATAAAGGAAGGAAGGAAAGTAGAGCTCAATGAAGGGTAGACACACATTAGGGAAATAAGTGGGGGCACAAGGAAAGAAAGGAAGTACAGGTCCTTCTCAAAATATTAGCATATTGTGATAAAGTTCATTATTTTCCATAATGTCATGATGAAAATTTAACATTCATATATTTTAGATTCACTGCACACTAACTGAAATATTTCAGGTCTTTTATTGTCTTAATACGGATGATTTTGGCATACAGCTCATGAAAACCCAAAATTCCTATCTCACAAAATTAGCATATTTCATCCGACCAATAAAAGAAAAGTGTTTTTAATACAAAAAACGTCAACCTTCAAATAATCATGTACAGTTATGCACTCAATACTTGGTCAGGAATCCTTTTGCAGAAATGACTGCTTCAATGCGGCGTGGCATGGAGGCAATCAGCCTGTGGCACTGCTGAGGTCTTATGGAGGCCCAGGATGCTTCGATAGCAGCCTTTAGCTCAGCCAGAGTGTTGGGTCTTGAGTCTCTCAACGTTCTCTTCACAATATCCCACAGATTCTCTATGGGGTTCAGGTCAGGAGAGTTGGCAGGCCAATTGAGCACAGTGATACCATGGTCAGTAAACCATTTACCAGTGGTTTTGGCACTGTGAGCAGGTGCCAGCTCGTGCTGAAAAATGAAATCTTCATCTCCATAAAGCTTTTCAGCAGATGGAAGCATGAAGTGCTCCAAAATCTCCTGATAGCTAGCTGCATTGACCCTGCCCTTGATAAAACACAGTGGACCAACACCAGCAGCTGACACGGCACCCCAGACCATCACTGACTGTGGGTACTTGACACTGGACTTCTGGCATTTTGGCATTTCCTTCTCCCCAGTCTTCCTCCAGACTCTGGCACCTTGATTTCCGAATGACATGCAGAATTTGCTTTCATCCGAAAAAAGTACTTTGGACCACTGAGCAACAGTCCAGTGCTGCTTCTCTGTAGCCCAGGTCTGGGGAATGCGGCACCTGTAGCCCATTTCCTGCACACGCCTGTGCACGGTGGCTCTGGATGTTTCTACTCCAGACTCAGTCCACTGCTTCCGCAGGTCCCCCAAGGTCTGGAATCGGCCCTTCTCCACAATCTTCCTCAGGGTCCGGTCACCTCTTCTCGTTGTGCAGCGTTTTCTGCCACACTTTTTCCTTCCCACAGACTTCCCACTGAGGTGCCTTGATACAGCACTCTGGGGACAGCCTATTCGTTCAGAAATTTCTTTCTGTGTCTTACCCTCTTGCTTGAGGGTGTCAATAGTGGCCTTCTGGACAGCAGTCAGGTCGGCAGTCTTACCCATGATTGGGGTTTTGAGTGATGAACCAGGCTGGGAGTTTTAAAGGCCTCAGGAATCTTTTGCAGGTGTTTAGAGTTAACTCGTTGATTCAGATGATTAGGTTCATAGCTCGTTTAGAGACCCTTTTAATGATATGCTAATTTTGTGAGATAGGAATTTTGGGTTTTCATGAGCTGTATGCCAAAATCATCCGTATTAAGACAATAAAAGACCTGAAATATTTCAGTTAGTGTGCAATGAATCTAAAATATATGAATGTTAAATTTTCATCATGACATTATGGAAAATAATGAACTTTATCACAATATGCTAATATTTTGAGAAGGACCTGTATATGAGGGTGGGAAGAAGGAAGGTAAGACATGAAAAGGAACAAAGGAATGAAGCAAGGATGGGAGGAAAATCTCCATTTTAAGACAATGTGATGGAAAATAAAGTCAGTAAATACAAGTATTTTTCTTTTACTATACTTTTCAAGACTGTATAGGAACCAGGTACATGTTAATTCATGTAAAGACAATTCTGACCAACACAACCCAGCTTGGTCTTCAGTAGGATCACCGTCTCTTCTGGCATATACAGTACTGTGTAAGGCGCGGTGCGTGTAGTGGCGATAGAGCACGCGACCCATATACGGAGGCCTCAGTCCTCGACGCAGCCATCCCGGGTTGGAGTCCCGACCCGAACAACCTGTGCTGCATATCTTACCCTGTCTGTGCACTTTGGAAAAATAACAAAAACAAAGGCCACCAGTGCCGCCAACAAAAGCAAAACTAAATTGCGCTGTGTATCCTCTATATCCGCTTCTCTGTATTTTCATTGTTTTTCCCTCCCTTTTAAATTTGTTTTTGTATTTTGTATTAGGTTTTCCTCACAAAAATGTACTTCTCTTCTTCGTGTGCCTTTGCTGATAGGTGTTGGGTTGGTTGTTGAGGCAAAACAGCCGAGGAGTGTAAGCTACTACAGACATTGAATCGGATGAAGTTTACTTTGAATTAAAATGTAGAATAAATTTTAGACATTTTAGGTATTCATAACGTTTGTCTTTAAGAATGTTTATGACCACCTGCGTTTTTCTTTCTCTTTTCCCCGCTGAGCCCTTCTTACCAAAAACAAAAAGCCTGATGCAGAAGATTTCTCTGGTCAAGCCTGAAGGAATATTAATACAAAGTACTTTAAAAGATTACAAGAGAGTATGGGCATTTGGAAGTAAAATATAGATAAATAAGGGAAGATCTCAGACTTTTGAACATCTTAAAACAAAGAGGTTGCTTGTAGTTTTCTCTTACCCATCAATGATAAGATGCTCATAAGGGGCCTTCTTGTCACAGACAGGACAAACCCAGGTAGGCTTCTTCTCATTCATCTGAATGTAAAGCGTGGCATCGAAGCATTGCAGATGGGAGCATGTCAGCGCCCTGCACGGGATCATCAGCCGCATCTTCCCCAGCTGCACACCAACAGGTGGGGAACCCAGAGAGGAAACGCACAGCAGGGATTTAAGGGTGAAATGCACTCTACATGTCATAAACATGACAAAAACATATGATAATGTAAGATTTTGCTTAGGAAGAGTTAGGTGGGCAAAGGCACGTTAAGCAATAAGTGTTAGGTATGTAAATGTATGGGAAGCAGGAATGGTGATTACCGGGCAGAGCAGGGACACGCGCAGGCTGGTTGTGGCTATTTCACTGTCAGGGTCTGCTGTAAGCTTCTCTTTGACTGAAAGAGGACAACAGCATTGTATGAGTGAGCGAGATGCAGATAAACCTCTTCCCTCTGTCGGACACCAGGTCAGTGCTCTAAATGAATTCAGGAGCTCCATATGCTGCATCTGATTCTTATTTAGGACTGAAGTCAGAAGATGTTTTCAGTAACTCCTATGTCGTATAACAACAAAAAATCTCAGTTTAAAGGCTGCATACATACATACATTTGTTAGATTTCAGTGAAATCTAAGACGTCTGAACCATTTTCTCTCTGGAAATAATTGTTTTCGGAACCTTCATCCAACAATTTTTTCTGAAGAAATGAGCTCGTAAAGCTGGAGACTGTCGTAGTGAACAAACCTAAAGAGAAATACAGCCCTGCATTGACAGCAGAGTGTCGCCCTATTATATTGTCTCATACAGAGGTAGCAACATTCTGAACGATTAAAATATAAACATTATTAAATCGTTTCCAAACCATTTACATGCCATGCCTAATTTGGGATTAAATAAAGACACTACAATGAAACAGATTTTTTTTGTGTTTCTACAATATTTAGTCTTTGCAACCAATCTGGAAAGGTCAGCAAACTCCTGAATATTGAGCGAATTTGCAACACATCTGTATAGTAAAAAAAAACTGCAGAGCTAAGAATTAAACCAAATGTAAAAAGATGCAGTTCAAGCTGTCATAAAGCACTTGATTAAAACTCATTAAATCTGTAGTAGATGTACAACGGACCACCTGTTAAAACTGTAAAAACTGTTGCAAAGCTTTTCACACTTTTAAGGTTTAAATTCAATAGACAAACAAATCTGTCTGGTTGAAAAATAGGAATAAACATAAAAGTTGTAATAATTTGATAGCGTAAGTGCGTACACCCTTAAATTAACATTAGGCTGATCTTTTCATTCAGGTTCGGTATTAACTCTTTAGTTACTGTGATGACTAAAACCAAACCCCTATTCATATTCCGTTTTTTTTGTAGACACTTGGAGATTTTGGGTCAAATCTGACAATGATTTGAATCTGTTCAGAATTTCATCCACTTCTCCGAAAAAACCCAGTTCCATCTAAATAAAAGTAACCCTGGAGCATAATGCTGCTACCACCATGTTTCGCTGTGGGTATAGTATTTTCTGGACGTCCAGTCTTGTTTTAGTCCAGGCTGAATGAGAAAAAGAAAGTTACAGGATCAGATGTCTGCCCTGAGGCTGATGTGGAGAGCTGCACCAGCCACAGTGAGCTCATTACTGGGTGTTTCAGCTCCTCAGATTATAAAAATCCTACATTCTTATTTCTCTCAGCAAATTAAAGCCTTAAATGAGATCCGGTGGGCGCTGGAGGCCGCCGGGTTAGGGGAGCAGACATGACTGACAGCACTGTGGAAACCTTTCGTGGCCTGAAGGTGAGGATGCAATGGAGATGAGATCAGCCATGGAGAGAAGATAAATCTTTTGTGTTTCACAGACTCTGTTTTTTCCTCTTATATTGATGCTTTTAGGCTACACAGACGGAGTAGGGCAGTGTGAGGCCCTTGTTACTTCGTTTCTGGTTCTGGGTTGTATCAGGTTCTGGGTTTTGTTTTGCTCATTCAGCTGCACCAATTTACTTATTTAAAAGATATTCTTTTATCTTTAATTCACACATGCTTGATCTCTGGGAGTTTTTCTTTCTAGGTAAGAGTTCCTTCTCTCTGAAATAACCTTACTGGTTCTGGTCTGGGTGTGCTTTTAAGGTGATTTAAGGTTCTCTCTCCAGGCTGTCCCGTCTGCAAGGCCGGAGAGTTGCATGGAGAGTTGTCTGCCAGGATAACAGGGAGGACGCATTAAATCATTTTAAAATCCAACCCGGATATTTTACTAAATGTGGGCACAAATTCAGATTCATTTTTTCAACGTATTTGATCACAAACTCATCTGTGTTCACAGCTATTTAAAACTGTCCCATACAAATAATAATGATGCAGATGCAGAAGAACAAGTGGTGTAACAAAGTGAATTTCCCTTGAAAATAAAGCCATAGTACAGAAACAACTCAGTGAACAAAATCCTCAGCAGTAAACTTGCTGTCTTTTTACCAATTTTGATTCAGTATAAAGATTGGATCACTTGCCACTCTTTTTTTAGAGCTGAGGATAGACTTTAATCAGGACAATTTTAGCCGTAAATCATTCCAGCTTCTTGGATCGGCTGGCAGGTCTTACTGAGAGCTCTGGAGTGGTCTGGGTTTCTGATGCCTTTTGCCCGCAGTCTTTGTAGCAGCACTGTGGAGGACTGCTGCTTCACAAGGTAAACTGCCATGGAGTAACTCTGTAGACACAAATTAAGACACAAGACAATGTCCCATTGAGAAGTGATATTTTTCACCTTAAGACTCCTCACAAACTGTATTTTGCCCCAGGAGACAGAGATTTGTAGAGTTTACTGCTCTCAATTGCCTTCCAGCAAAATATGAGTCACGCTCCATTCAACTCAGGCTGAATCAGCATTGAACATCCTTGGTTTGGTTCAGACCCGGGACCCATGTCCACACCGAGTCATCAGATCACACATGGCTAGAGCCAAACACAGGGTACTGTTGTTTTCCAACGGCCGATAAAATTTTAAGAAGGACGAAAAGAAAAGAAAAAAGCAAAGAAGCGTGGATAACATTCCATAGGACAAATAATGAGCATTTTAGTAATTTCTTATTCATTATTTTGCCCAAACTCTACATTTAAAAAAATGAAATCTCTCTTCCCCAATTACCATTATAAATTACATTTACAAAAAACAGATCATTGAAATTATTTTAAAACCTTGTTATATAAAAAAAACACTAAAAGAAGTGACAGTAACAGTCTGATTAGACAGATTTTTTTAAATATTGCCCAGTTTCTGAATTAATTTAACTACCTTGCCTCTTTATTGTAAGTTATTAATATTTGATTAATTTAAATTTGATCAATTTAAATTTTCTTTTAAATATCCTCTAAAACAACCACCTGGGGGGCTCATTGTGAGTTTTAAAATATTTTCTTACAGTCAGTTGTCACGCTCAACTGCTTTGTAAATGTAATTGCAAATAAAGTAAGAAAATAACCTTTCTTCTTCATTGGTTGCTTGCAACAGGTCTTTGTAGTTAGGTCGATATTCACTTCCCAGGACTTGACTGCACACAGATTCGGATCAAAATATTTGACATGTTTGACTGATTGTGTCTGAATCGGATCTCTGAAGCTGACAAATGTGCAGATTAATGTCTTCAAGCTTTAGAGTTTGAACAAACCAGCCATGCCTACTATCTCCAACTAGTGCAGATGTTACCCAATTGTGAACCCTGGATTAAAACTGGTGAAAATATTATAGTGGGTCCTCAGCTTTGGGCAGGTTAATTAAGATCGGAATCACTCAACATAGATTTTAAAGCCAGGTGAGAACAGTCGGACCTAAAGCTGCCAGCTGCATCTGAATCGACCAGAATACCTATTAATACCAGATCTGAACAGGGTCAGAACACATATTTGTCTGCATAAGTCTGCAAAATCCCAGAATGCATTTTCAGAGGGGCTTTCACTGAAAGTAGGATTTTACAAACTGCTAACATTTCATTGAAACTCACCAAGCAGTTTTGTGTATTAAACTGAATTTTAAGCTTCTGAACATGGTGAAGAATTAGTTTCACTTCAATGGGTTGGTGATGCCTTTATTATCAATAAATCATTTCAGTAAATTGTTGAATAAATTCAAAAGCTAATTAAACACCAACAAAGTCGACAACAACTCAAAACAGCCCCTATGGACAGACAAAGAACGTTCTTGTTGGCCAACAACTTGAATGTCAGGAATATAATTTAGACAAATAGGCAGGAAAGATTTTTTTAGTTAAGAAGGTTAAACGTTAATAAAAGAAACAATTTAAGATTTCATTATATGTTTTTCTGCAGGTACTGAGAAAGAAAAGATAGGTTTAGCTCCTACCCTTCCAATCTCTGCAGTCCACGATACCACAATGGTGTTTGGGACTGTGGTGGACAATCTGACAAGTGAGGTAATGTTGATCGGCCGGCTCGGCCGCTTAGGCTCAACGCCATTTTTGGTTGGAGGAAGGTAACCCTGAAAATCGAAAAGAAACATAAGGCTCACAGTAAATCTCGTTAAATGTTTTTGTTTGCAGATGCCGAGTTATCCACGACTCCTCACCGGCAAGTTGCATTGCTTCCCGTTGACTTTGACACAAAGATTGGAAGGGAAATGGTCTTCCTGAGGACAGCTTGTCTCCGACAGGCAAAACCGGAGCTGAACCTGAACTGAAAAGTCACATTTGGTTCCCGAGATGTCCCTTTGAGGAAAGGCACGATTATTATTATTAAAACATTAAATGTTTGTGGATTAGTTAAAAGCAGTGCACTAATAAGGGTCGTACTTACATGGAGCCGCTGATCTGCTGGACCTGCTGCGGCGTTAACGCGAAGGCAAAACATGTCTCCTGGAACCGCTGGCTGTTGTCTGACGCTGCAGGGGAACAAAGAGAGAAGAAAGTTTACTAATATACTACAAATCTATCTAAAAAGTAATGAAATCCCACTTAATTTTTCACTTTGACGACATTTAAAAAGGGGCAATGAACAATTCAAACA
Organism: Girardinichthys multiradiatus; assembly: GCF_021462225.1. NCBI lineage: Eukaryota > Metazoa > Chordata > Actinopteri > Cyprinodontiformes > Goodeidae > Girardinichthys > Girardinichthys multiradiatus. The sequence goes on from NC_061797.1 coordinate 16,643,118, forward strand.
TAAATGTCACCATTTGATGTGCCATAGCAGATTATAGCTTTTAGCTGAGTCACATCTACAGTCCCTTGGCAGGTCAAGATGAGAAGTTTAAGAACAGTTATGAATCGAAATGAGAATAGTTAAAATAAATATACAAAACAACCATAATCCAGCATGTATTATCTCACAAAACTGTGACAGTCACAACACCACACAATATTTCTAAACCTCCTAGTCAATTACGGCAGCTCTGAGCGGTCGTCTTGACTCTTCCTTAGATTTAGAGGGCCTAAAAGAGCCACAGCTCTCCACATCTTCTGGCAGCACGTTCCACTGATTGGTTCCTTTCACAGAGAAAGATGAACAGCACAGCAGAATGGTGTGGTACGATCTCATGTGAAAGATATTCTCAGAGATCTGATTGAATTTATCTCTGAGAATATCTCCAGCCTGCCCCCAGCTGGTGACACAGTCATCTAAATTAAACTAAATCACAGCATGCAATTAACATCCTGGAAGCATCATGTCAAGTACGTTTAAAATGATGTTTTAGTCATTTCTTTTTTACATGTTTCTTGAAATTCAATTTTATTATCGCCTCACCTTAGATAAAATTATGCCAAATTACTCATCAATCTCTGACTTTTTTCTTCTGCTCATACAACCAAAGCTGATATAAAAAAGAGCAGTAAACCATTGTGCTAAAACATCAGAGGATTTGAGATTTTCATTCCTAAAGAAAACAAAACTATTACGAGGTTGATCTCATGTGCAATGGAAAGACTTGCTAACGAGCGCCTGGATGTCAGAAAGAGACCTCACACTGAGGTGAGGATAAAAACCTGCTCTATTTATAGGCCCACCCACAGGTGGTGGAAATAACCGGTGCTCCTAACCCCGGCCAGCAGCTTCATAAAGTTACAAAATAAGTTTGTGTAGAAGGTTAGCAAGAAACAAACAGCTGTTCTGTACTTAAATATAATTGCAAAACTGAAACGAATTCAAAGCTACAATGGCCATATTTTGCATCAAAAGGTATCAGTGGCTGTTCATCAGCTGATCCCTGTTTTGTCGTCTGGATCCTGCTTCCTTATACTTCTCTCAGACGCTTGATGATTATCTAGTGGCTACTTCGTTGCGTTATAAAGAATATGAGCATTGGGCTTATGCTATAATGTTTTATAATAGTTTGGGTCTTTATAACGGGATGACTTAAAGAGAAAAGAACTAAACTGAGGCCTTTCAACCAAGTGTTGCAGCATAAACGTACAGGTAGGAATAAAACAAGGTTCATAAATAACTACAAACTTTATGGGTCCCCTCATATAATACATTTTAGCAAAAATGCCAAACTCTCTTCACCCAGAAAAGAATCAAAAACAGTAGGTGCCTTAGAGCTCAGGGCATTAAGAATATTGAGCATGCAGAATGCAAGCAAGCTGAGGCTGATCTGTCCAAAGGAGAAAAAATAGTTATTACTCACTAACATGTTAGCACTTGTTTTAAATGATTGCCTCTCAAACAGCTTTATAAAACAGAGCTTATTGCATGGAAAATTTCTGCTGGAGCAAATTCTTAAAGAATAGTTGGGGTGTGTTATAAATAGAGTTTCACAGTTTGCCTAATGACTGTTGTCATCGTACATCAATGTGTGCAATATTGCGATTGCACAGAACAATATTTGTTAGATTTGAATATTTACAGCATCAAACTCTGCTTGCCAATGTTATATTTGGTCCTATGTTCTCACACTGAGCGTTTGCCTTTAAACATCAAGCAGGCAACTTTGCTTCCAGTTTTTAAATCACTTCTAAAAACAAATCTTTTTTGGTGGCTTTTAACACAGTGTGAGCAGTTATATTTCATTTTCTTAATAAATTATCTATTTTTTTAAGCTCTACTTTTTATTTGAGAATTTTTAACCCATACCTTTGCATTATTTTAAATGTGCTTTATAAAAAAATGAAGTGAAATTAGGTAATTTTCAGTGGCCAGGTGCTACAGCTCTTCTAGAGTTGTGGGAGGATTGTAATGACGGGAAAGAAGAGTCAGTAAAGGGGGGGGCATTACTGTAACATTAAGCCTTGGTGCCTGCCACCCAACTTGGCTTGCAGCAGATCCTGACGTTCCTCTCCGTAGGTGGTAGACCCACATAGAGAGGGCTTCTTAGTAGTTTCTTCAGGCTAAGACTGGCTGAGCCCCAGGAGCTCAAGGCGCTCGCCGCCCTCTGACCTGGCTCCAGGAAGGTGCTCCAGTCTCCCCAATCTGGGCGAGGTTTGCCTCTTCTTGCGGTCAGCCATATCATCGTAATCACTGAATCACTCTGACCCCTCCCCTTTGCCATGTGAGACTCTACCAAGAGCTAAAGCCCTGAACAACATAGCCCTCAGGATCATAGAGGTACACAAACCCTCCTCCACATTAAGGTGGAGATTAAACAGAATGATGAAGCCCTGAATTTAAATGTGTCAAATATCTATCTATTTAATTTTATCTACATGCTTGAACCTTGCAGGCTTGCTGCTGGTGTTTATCTCCATTAGTTAGTTTGCAGGAAGCAGGAAGCACCCTGATCAGTTCTCTATAAGGGTGTATCACAGCTAAACATAAGGCATGCATGCATACACACATTCACATCTAAAGACAATTCACAGAGGCAAGTAAAACTAATGTGCAAGTTCTTCGGAGGAAGCTGGAGTACCCAGAGAAAACTCACATGTACGGGAACAATATGTAATCTCCACACAGAGAGACCCTGGCTGGGATTTAAACCGACCACCTTCTTGCTGCGACGCAACAGTGTTAAGAACTGCACCATGCAGGATACTCCTCACAGCATTTTAAAAATGAATGTCAAATCCCGACAGACTGGGATTAACTGAACATTTCACACAGTTCTGAATCCTACGTCAAACAGTTCACTTTTCTGTCTTTTTTTGGCTTCAAGTTATGCTTTGTCAACATGTCCTGATGAGGTACATAGCTGTGAGATGCTGTAAAACTGTGATGTTTTTACTGCTATGGAGGGTGCAACTACAAAATAACTAGCAGAGAAATATTTGGTGAAACGTTAATTTGCACACAACACAAACATCTATACGCACCATTTAATTGTGCCTTTCTATTTAATAAAACAGGATGTCCTAGTTTGATAAGAACTGTTTAACTAACTTCCTTTTCTGGAGAAAAACAACTTAGAAAACCGGAAATGAATGCAGTATTTTCAAAATAATAATACACGCACCTAAAACATTGACTTGTTATACTTTGGTCACGTATGCTTTTGTTACCACTATTTTGTTTTTGTGAAGATTTTCTCAATTATTTTTACAAACTAGAACCTTTAGTAAGTGAAAACTAATCTGAAATTGCATGGCCGTGCACATAGACACAAACTCTCAGTATTATCAGGTCCATGCTGGTAATTTGTTTCTATGTAGGCGTTGAGGGGGCTGAAAGCAGTAGTTCCCGTGGAAGACCAATCCTGTTCCTCCTACCATCAGCCTTTCAAAACCTAATTAATTTTCTCAGTAATGATCCATCTCACCTCCCACTGTTTATCATTTGCATGCAATGCATTTAACGCCGTCGCCGTATCTTTTTAGCTGCAGCCTGTGTGCTGCAGAACAAACACAAAGCACGATTGTGCTTTCGTACAACAGTCTCTCTCCTCTTCGGGCACACAGGTTATAAATAGAAAGTGCTCTCTCTCTCTCTCACTCTCTAATCACTCTGAAACTCACCCTCTTGTCTGTGGTAGTGGATTTGTTTCTAGTGTTTCAATGTGCATGGTCAGGAGATCTAAGATGGGCTCCTTCATCCCCAGAAAAATACAGTCAATGGCTTACTGAAGATGTCAATAAAATGTCTGATAAAATCTGAGGCTCCTGTGTTTGTTTTACACAAAGAAAATATTAGAAGTATTAAAAACTGTGGATTGGAAGCACAAGGCTGCTCTTCTTCCATTATTATTAGGGTCTGCCACATTTATGGTCTATTTTAGTAAAGCAAAGTCTACATGACGGGTGCTTTCTTCTTTAAAATGAAAAATTATAAATGTTTTAAATATATATGATAAATATGAACTGGTATCAGCATCCGGTTACCTTAGCTTCATATAAACACCAGAAACAAGGAGGCTTTTTGAGTCCGAAAACTAAATCTGCCCTCCAGCTGCTCTGAAGCTCATTAATGAAGAACGCTCGAGTCCCTGTTTACAGGAGAATGACAGGAACAACCACACAGCATGATGGAAGTAGTGAAGGAGCAGCCGAGTTTAAAATCTGTCATCCTTTGGACTGATACCCAGGACACTTTTATGTGGTGAATGCATTTTTCACTGAGCAGCAGAAACAAACTGCCTTTAAGCTACACAGAAAGAAGGGAGTTTATTTATCTCCACAACATTACCTCAGTTCCTCATCTGTGCCTTTCTTCTATATCTCTATAGTGCATAACCCAGGATTCACAGATACTTTTCATGTTAAAAGGACATACAAATACCTTCATATCCTCTATTTTTTCACATACATTTCCAGATCTGGAAAATATTTAATTTAAATTCCAAACTTTCCAGATTGTGTAGGAACCCCGGACCAGCAGAGTCAGAGGAGCTTAGATCAGGAAGCCAACATCAGATTTTAACTGTGGCTCAGGTGGTCATCAGTAGAGCAAAGTCACAAACAGTACTATCAAACACGGACAATGTCCAATCCAGCTCATTATTAATGAACTGTTTCCTTTCTCTAGTTCAGGTGTTGCCCATGTAAACCAGACGGAGCAGAGTACTAGCTTTGGGATCTCAATTTTGTACGTGTTTGAATTCCTTAGTTGCTCTAGATTTTAAATAGTGATCAGGATTAAGGTAACTAACGAACAGAGGCAGAAATGTTGCTTTATATCTCCTAATCCATTGTACCTTCTCTTTGCAGCTAGCAGAGTTCTTTTATTTAAAGTGTTGTTACTTAATGTCATGAAAATTATTTCCCCAAAGTCTCTAATTTTCTCCACTTAGTGATGAAGTTAATAACTGAGCAGAAATGTAATTACTTGGTTTTGCTTAATGGCACTAATAACAATTAACATATTAACAAAGCATTGCACATTATTCTGGATACACTATTAGACCGACAACTTCCTCAAGAAATTGTGGTAGGAAGGATCTATGGACTAAGAAACTTGATTCTCTGGGGTTTTTTTTCCACCAAAGCTGTTCCAGTGCTGGGCAGGGCTGGAGACAAAGCTATGTATGAACAGGTTCTGCAAAACAACAACAAAGAACCAGAATTGTTTTCCAGCTCTCGGTTGAAGCATCTCTTTTAGCAAATGTTTAAACCTGTCTATATTTTATTCTAGGTTTCTATAGGGCACCACAGAGCAGTGGAACAGCTGCTTTTATTTTGGTTTACTTGCAGACCAGTTTATAAAAGCAGTTTTAAAAAACTGGGTTCAGGGCTGACATTTCTGCTTATTTATGAAAAATAAAAATAAAAAACTGTAGAAAATGAGAGGCAGTAATTCTGTGTTATTTCAGTAAGAATCTGACTGCCCTATTCATGTTGAGGCTCAGTGTCTTTTTTGTTTTTGTCTTAATCTGCATTCCCACCACCATAGTCTTGGGGACTCGATTTGATTGGACGGGGAATGAATAAATGTTGCACACCTTCATTTGTTTTGGATCACTCCCACAATGCAAAGCAGACCAATCCAGTTGGACAATGTTACGTCGTTGCAAAATCGGCTTAACATTGTTGCTTATTCGGGTCACGATCACAAGAAGCTACCCAGGATAACCAGCAATCGAGAATGGCAAGTCATATAATTTTTAATAAAAGGTGCCCTTATCTCTGCCATTTGAATTATAGATATCTGAAATGAAAATGTTTTCATGTAAACACTTAATTTCAGCTATCTTCAACATTCATTCTAAATAGGGAAAAATGTACTTTTAGAGAGATGTAGCCAAAGATTCAATAAACACGAATGGAAAATGTGTCTTCATTTGTCCAAGGAAGAATGACATATGAGGTTGCTATTAAATGTTAAATTATCTTCCCATAGGCAAGAGAGTTAACTATTGGTTGGTCTGCACACGAGCCGAATGCTGCCGTACAGAAAAAAAGCTGTTGAGGTTAACCAGATGTCTAGTGAGGATTTACATGCACATACGTCTGCGAATCATATACATGTAGGTGGCGCCACCTTCTCTCTTTGGTTTGAAGGTTGGTTCTTTTACTTTTCCACTGTAAAAGGAACCGCACCAGGGATCACTTAAAAGCGAACCGAGACAACCATGTTTACATGTGGCCCAAAGTTCAGACTACACCAGCCCAAATGAAGCGGACTGTCTGATGAAAAATACTCTGGACTATATAGAAAACAGTTCTGGTGTGAAAGTGCTCTTCAAGGAAAAGACTGAATCTTATCTCGTTCTTAACACAGTCTCAGCCCTCTGGTGTACTAATGGCTACACTGTTTTATACTGCGCAATAATTATTGTGCAGTATAGTTGCTAGCCTGTGTAGCCTGTGTTGGTGCTCTGAACGTTGTGTATAGAAGAGAAGTGCTTGGGTTGGATTTTCCACACATCAGTGAACCATTTATTGACAAGAACACTTAAAACATTATGGTAAGTCCATGTACCAGACCCCTGCAACATTGCAGAGGTCTGTGCTCTATATAAATGCGCCTAAACCAAGTAAGAATGTATTAAATAATTTAGAACAAATAATAAAATGTGGTATACGGATTATATTTTTGCTTAATTTTGGTCACATTTGTTATAACACAGCGACACATTTTGACTTTGTCGTTTATTGTACAGCTTCTAATGTGAACTATTTAACACTTCTCTGTGAGAATAAGGAGGGAGCCGGTCGCCAGCTTGCTTGTGGCTACCAGAGCGTACTTGTTTGAAACAAATGAGTATTCTAACCCTGTAAGAAGCACAAACCTAGAAAGTTTGAGCAGCAGATTTTATTCTGCCTTCAAGAGAAGCTGTATGAGCTAAACTTTGGAGAATGTGCTCGACTGTATAGCCCGTCTTCAGCACAACAAAGCCCAGCTGGAGTTTATTAACTTGTTAGTGGCTTTGCTACTTTCTCTCTGCACCACAGGCACAAACACACAAAGGCTGCAATGCATTGTGCAGCAACGCAAGATGAAACATTCACAGGCAGAACAAAGGCAGACATTCTTTTTGTGTCAGTCAAAAGCGAAACTCTGACGCTGGAAGGGTCCAAAACAAAAGGTCAGATCTGGATGTTTCGCCCACACTTTAACATGATGACAACTAAATACCGTTCCACAAACGTTACTTACTGCTCCTCCAACAGCAGTGATTACCTTCATTATCAGCGCACGGACGTTGTAAAGCAAGAAAAACTGACAGGGCTCGTTTAGAGATAGGACCACTAAGGCTGGAATTTAGGGTTTCTGTGTAGTCAGCTTGCTCTGCAGTCTCCATCATCAAGTGCAGCAGGCATTTCAAAATGCCTTTAGGCCATGGCTTCATAAAACATCCACATCAATAACATTCTATCCTTAATTCAACCAAAAACATCTATATCTACGAATCTCTAGAGGGGGAAATATTTTTTTGCAGCAGAAGGACTAAAGGACCAGAGTTGTAAATGTTTATTTCAATTCAATTCAATTCAGTTTATTTATATAGTGCCAATTTACAACACATGTTGTCTCAAGGCACTTCACAAATGTCAGGTACATACATTCCAATTAATCCTAACCATTACAGTTTTTAGAGGTGGAATCTGTCGAATCCAGCAACCCATGTAGATGATGATGAACTAACAGACAGAATAATGCAGGTTTAATAGGCTCTGAGAGATGAAAGCCATTTACAGCAGGCTGTTTATAGTTGAATGCAGCCAGGGCTTTTTTTGGTGATGTTCATTTGCTGCGAGAAGGCAGAGCTGTTTACAGTGAAATGAAAATTTTAGCTGGAGGAGGGTCACGCAGGGGTCAGACTATGAGCTGCTAAATATCAGGCTATGTTTTCACACAGAACAAAATGGTCTGGAAACAAATAACCACCATGACGTCCTAAATAAAGTGGATATAGTGGATTAAAAAAAAGGCATACACTCCTTTCAACTTACCAGGTTTCAGACATCTTAAAAAAATGATTATAAATAATTTCAAAACTTTTAACACATTAAATATGACATTTAGCCAATATACAAAAGTACGGAGCCCGCGAGGGGACATGGGGTGAATTTTTTTCTTTTGCATCCCCACGCAATACTTTTGCGTTTGCTCACAAAACCTTTGCTTTCCTACGCTATACTTTTTGCGTTCTCACGTAATAGTCTTTGCGATCTCACTAGAGTCTTTGCGGAATCTCGCAATACTTTGTGGGAAACCTGTTTTTGAGATTTATTTGGAAATCGGCCTTAAATAAAAGGATCTTCAATGAGACTTAAAGACAGTTATTATCCACATGCTGTCAAACTGCTGAACACTGGACAATAAAACTGCACGAAACCACATCTGACACTTTTTTTGCTAATTACTGCTGCATGATGTGTACTTTCTTTGCACGGCACTTTTGTTTTTAAAGTGATTTGAATGGTTCTTCTTATCCTAAGCATTTAATCGCATTGTTGACTGCGTGTTAACCTGCGTATGACAATTAAACCATATCAGTGCCATATCTGTGCTGTTTGTTTTGCGAGCAGTTTGTCATCTGTGCTGCTGTTCCAAAATGCACAGCTTTCTCAAGGTGATTAACAACTTTTGCGAGCGAACGCAAAAGCATTGCGAGCGAACGCAAAAGAAAAAAAAATTCCCCCATGTCCCCTTGCGGGCTCTGTACGAAAGCCCTGAAAGGCAAATGAGAAAAAAAAAAATCTGAAGCCTTTTTTATGTGTTTGTTCTTGTAATATTTGACTCTGTCACTAGAGGCACTGGAATAAAACCACCAGCCTTCACTATCAGCTGTATTGTTCAAATAGATAGTCAAAGGATTGTCCCATTTTCTGAATGAGATTGTTGTAAAGTAAAATAAAATACAGCAAAAGCACATAAACAGTGTATTTGTTGGCCATGCTGTGTTGTTATCATACCAAGATTGTATATTTATGTGAGAGATAGAATTAACTACAGCATTGATCAAGGATATCTGTAGGACAAATGACCATTGCCCACCATGACTGCTCTTCCTTTGGACTAAGACTGTATCTTGCAAATGGCCTTAAAACTTGCAGTCAGTACATGCTCATCATAACCTCTCACAATAAATTAGAAAGGGACATGATTAATCACCAGGCACATTTTTAATTATGAACCCTGTAATGATTTATTTGTGTATTTATGTGTTTATGTATTCATATTTTGGTAACAACAGCTCAATAAAAACGTATTTTGAAAAATAATAAGTTTCCCAGAAAGGGAAGTGGAAAAAAAAAGTTTCTGTCCTCTTATTTTTCTAAGTGTGTATTTTTGTAATACCACTTCTGTTCACTAAAAAGGGGAGGCGCAGCCAGCCAGCTAGCTAGGTGCTGATGAGCGCAGAAAGTTATATTTTGTTTAAAAAAAATCTAGAAGTCTGGTTTTAAAAGAAGCTTTAGGATGTTTTTAGATGAGAAATGTTACCTTAAAAACACCATATATGGAATCAGTCCTTTAAAAAAGCCTGCTTTAAAAATTAGACCCAGGCTTCAGCGGAAGTTGGAGTATGACCTTGTCCCGGCAGGGCGCGCTGTCATTTTACCGCTATCTGTCGTATCTATATAGTTGGTTTAAGTGAGATATAAGGCTTTGTGATTGATAATTACAGGTAGCTAAATATACGAACTACTTCTTCGATGTATATTGTTATGGACAGAGTTAGTTATATTGTATGATAATCGATTGTTCGTGAATGCCGTGGTGCTGCAACTCTTATTTTGAAGGACACTGTCTGTCTCTACTATCAGGAAGTAGCATATTTATTAGCTTGACATAAATTACATTGTTACTATAAACATTTCTTCTCTGTGCTGTCCATACATGATTTAACCTGGTGACAACAAAAATGTAATAATAATGCTTGAAAGAGATTAGGTTTGTGTTCATAAGTGTCTGGTAGTTACATTATACACCAATTCATCCAGTTATCAGGTAACTGAGGTCAGATGGTGGGTAAAAATAGAATTTAACAAATTTTTTCAAATTCTTCCTTCCAATAAATCTGATCTGCATTTAGAGTGAACCAGAAAATAGTCATTTGAAATTAACTAAGGCTCTCACACAGATGTTTCTTTAGTTAAAGGCATCTTAAAAATAATTATTCAGTTATGGCAACCTTGTATGACTAGAAGCATTTCTACTCAATGCCTCAGAACATCCACCAAAAAAGCAAGCTGTCCCTTGAATCTTCTGGCTAACGTCCCAGGGGGAAGCCTCTTCTCAAGGTGATACCGGAGAAAGCCTGCAAACAGTTTACTGAAGACAAGCCGACTGAAGATATGAATTACTGTAAACATGTCCTGTGGTTTGATGAGACCAACATACAGGTCCTTCTCAAAATATTAGCATATTGTGATAAAGTTCATTATTTTCCATAATGTAATGATGAAAATTTAACATTCATATATTTTAGATTCATTGCACACTAACTGAAATATTTCAGGTCTTTTATTGTCTTAATACGGATGATTGTGGCATACAGCTCATGAAAACCCAAAATTCCTATCTCACAAAATTAGCATATCATTAAAAGGGTCTCTAAACGAGCTATGAACCTAATCATCTGAATCAACGAGTTAACTCTAAACACCTGCAAAAGATTCCTGAGGCCTTTAAAACTCCCAGCCTGGTTCATCACTCAAAACCCCAATCATGGGTAAGACTGCCGACCTGACTGCTGTCCAGAAGGCCACTATTGACACCCTCAAGCAAGAGGGTAAGACACAGAAAGACATTTCTGAACGAATAGGCTGTTCCCAGAGTGCTGTATCAAGGCACCTCAGTGGGAAGTCTGTGGGAAGGAAAAAGTGTGGCAGAAAACGCTGCACAACGAGAAGAGGTGACCGGACCCTGAGGAAGATTGTGGAGAAGGGCCGATTCCAGACCTTGGGGGACCTGCGGAAGCAGTGGACTGAGTCTGGAGTAGAAACATCCAGAGCCACCGTGCACAGGCGTGTGCAGGAAATGGGCTACAGGTGCCGCATTCCCCAGGTCAAGCCACTTTTGAACCAGAAACAGTGGCAGAAGCGCCTGACCTGGGCTACAGAGTAGCAGCACTGGACTGTTGCTCAGTGGTCCAAAGTACTTTTTTCGGATGAAAGCAAATTCTGCATGTCATTCGGAAATCAAGGTGCCAGAGTCTGGAGGAAGACTGGGGAGAAGGAAATGCCAAAATGCCAGAAGTCCAGTGTCAAGTACCCACAGTCAGTGATGGTCTGGGATGCCGTGTCAGCTGCTGGTGTTGGTCCACTGTATTTTATCAAGGGCAGGGTCAATGCAGCTAGCTATCAGGAGATTTTGGAGCACTTCATGCTTCCATCTGCTGAAAAGCTTTATGGAGATGAAGATTTCATTTTTCAGCACGACCTGGCATCTGCTCACAGTGCCAAAACCACTGGTAAATGGTTTACTGACCATGGTATCACTGTGCTCAATTGGCCTGCCAACTCTCCTGACCTGAACCCCATAGAGACTCAAGACCCAACACTCTGGATGAGCTAAAGGCCGCTATCGAAGCATCCTGGGCCTCCATAAGACCTCAGCAGTGCCACAGGCTGATTGCCTCCATGTCACGCCGCATTGAAGCAGTCATTTCTGCAAAAGGATTCCCGACCAAGTATTGAGTGCATAACTGTACATGATTATTTGAAGGTTGACGTTTTTTGTATTAAAAACACTTTTCTTTTATTGGTCGGATGAAATATGCTAATTTTGTGAAATAGGAATTTTGGGTTTTCATGAGCTGTATGCCAAAATCATCCATATTAAGACAATAAAAGACCTGAAATATTTCAGTTAGTGTGCAATGAATCTAAAATATATGAATGTTAAATTTTCATCATGACATTATGGAAAATAATGAACTTTATCACAATATGCTAATATTTTGAGAAGGACCTGTAATCTTATTTGGTTCAGATGTTGTCAAGCGCGTGTGGGGGCAGTCAGGTGAGGAGTACAAAGACCCATTGTGTCTTGCCTACAGTCTAGGCCTCAGGGCAGTATTACAACATCATAATGACCCCAAACACACCTCCAAGATGACCACTGCTTTGCTGAAGAAACTGGGGTTAATGGTGCTGGACTGGCCAAGCATGTCTCCTGACCTAAATCCTACTGAACATCTGTGGGGCATCCTCAAACAGATGCTGGAGGAGCACAAGGTCTATAATGCCCCTTTCCACTGGCTCAATTTGGCCCTACTCTACTCCACTCGGCTCGCTTTGCGAGACTTTCCATTACAGTTTTTTCCGTACCAGTACCTACTTTTTGGTCCCTGCTCCAGAGCAGGTACGACCGGGGCTGAGTCGGGACTACATGTGACGTGAACAGACTGTTGTTCACTGATTGGCCGTGGGAGGAGAGTCTATAAACAGTCTATGTGACACTCTTAGAAATTTTGGTTTAACTCAACATGTTAAACAGCAAATGCACAAACAGGGATATATTTTGGACTTGATCACCACTAAGGGTCTAAACATTTCCAAGGTGTCTGTAACTGATGTTGCTCTATCTGACCACTTTTCTGTTATTTTTGAAAGCATCATCTGTAATGACTCAGTTTGCCAAAGAGACATGATAAGAAAACGCATCTTTAAGGATGGTGCTGCTGAAACCTTTAACCAGATTTACTCTTCTACCTCCACTTTGCCCTGAAACACTGTAGATGAGTTGGTAGAAAACCTTCATTCTAAAATCTCAGACATCATTGATTCAATTGCTCCAATTAAAGTGAAAGTCGTTTCTGGGAAGAAAATGTCTCCATGCAGAAGTGCTCCACCAGTCAGAAGTGAAAAAAAGGTGTTGAATAGCTGAACGCAGGTGGCGAAAGACTGGACTCCAAGTTCACTATATTATCTATAAAGAGAGACTATACAGATATAACCTACAACTGAAAAATGCAAGGGAGTCTTTCTTTTCTGAGATCATCAGCTAAAACATTAACAATGCTCATGCATTATTTGCCACGGTCGACAGGTTAACAAACCCTCCTGTAACTGTAGCATCTGAACTCCTCTCTACCAGGGCCTGCAATGAATTTGCTAAATTCTTTACTGAAAAAACCCAAAATATCATAGAGGCAGTCAGCACATCCACATCAACTCCAGTACCAAAGTTGTCTCCAACTAGAACTGATTGACAAAATGTCCCAATTTCACCAAATAAACTGCAAAATCTTAGAAGAAATCGTACAGCAACTAAGCTCTTCTTCCTGCTGTCTCGATGTTTTACCCACAACTTTCCTTAAGAAAGCTTTGCCTGTAATAAAATCTGATTTAACTCAAATAATAAAAATGTCCCTTTTGTCAGGTGTTTTCCCCCAGGCCCTAAAAACAGCAATTATCAAACCTCTATTGAAAAAGAGCAACTTGGACAAGCTGCTACTACAGAACTACAGGCCTATATCAAACCTCGCCATCATCAGTAAGATTACTGAAAAAGCTGTGTTTCAGCAGTTAAACAACTTCCTAACAATGACCAACCGCTTCCAGTCAGGCTTCCTGCTCACCACAGTGCAGAGACTGCTCTTGTCAAGGTGTTCAATGACATCCGCATAAATGCAGACTGTGGAAGAACCACAGTGCTGGTATTATTGGACCTTAGTGCAGCATTCAACACTGTTGATCACTCCAGGCACTTCCAGTGCCTGGAAAACTGGGTCGGCCTTTCTGGTACAGCACTCAATTGGTTTAAATCCTACTTGAAGGACAGGGACTTTTTTGTGTCAGTAGGTAACTTTACATCAGAGACCACAAAAATCACATGTGGCGTTCCCCATGGGTCCATCTTAGGGCCCCTCCTATTCAATATCTACATGCTCCCCTAACTCAAATTTTAATAAACAACGTAAGTTATCATAACTATGCAGACGACACACAGCTATACGTTACGATGTCACCAGGTGACTATGAACCCATTCAAGCGCTTGGTAAATGCTTAGAAATCAATGCATGGATGGGCCAGAATTTTCTTCAACTGAATCAAAACAAAGCTGAAGTAATAATCTTTGGACCAAAGGAAGAGCATTTAAAAGTTAGCACATAGCTTCAGTTAATACAGCTAGAAACCACCAGTCAGGCTCAAAACCTGGGTGTAGTGATGGACTCAGACCTGAACCTTCAGAGGCACATAAAGACAGTAACAAGGTCGGCCTTCTATCACCTACAGAACATCTCCAGGATTAAAAGGACTAATGTCTCAGCAAGACCTTGAAAAACTAATTCATGCTTTCATCTTTAGTAGAATTGATTACTGCATCAGTGTCTTCACAGGTCTGCCTAAAGGGTCAATCTGACAGCTGCAGTTGATCCAGAAAGCTGCTGCCTGCGTTCTCACTAGGACTACGAAAGTGGAGCACATCACCCCGGTTCTAAAGTCCCTACACTGGCTCCCTGTAGCTCAGAGAATAGGGTTTAAAATATTTCTGTTAGTCTATAAATCACTGAATGGCTTAGCACCAAAATACTGACTTGTTGTCAGTGTATCAACCAGCCAGACCTCTCAGGTCATCTCGCTCAAATCTACTCTGCATACCCAGAACCAGAACCAAACATGGAGAAGCAGCTTTTAGTTATTATGCTTCACTAATCTGAAATAGACTCCCAGAAAACTGTAAAAGCGCCGAAACCCTAAGTTGTTTTAAATCAAGATTAAAAACTTGTTTAGAGTGGCCTTTGACTGTGCCATCTAAGCATGATTACCGTATTTTCCGCACTATAAGGCGCACCGGATTATAAGGCGCACTTTCAATGAATGACCTATTTTAGAACTGTTTTCATATATAGGGCGCACCGGATTATAAGGCGCATAGAATAGAAGCTACTGCAGTCAAACGTTTGACTGGGGTTGCGTTATGCATCCACTAGATGGAGCTGTGCTAAAGAGAATGTCAACAAAACAGTCAGTCAAACTTTATTAATACACTACAAACCAGCGTTCTGATAACTCCATTCACTCTCATGGTAAGGTCTCCTCTACATAGAATTCTATTGAATAGAGCCAACCGCACGTTAGGAATGCATTGGAGTCTATGAAGTTGAAGTTGAAATCAAACGTTAGTTAAAACGTGAAAGGGAACTTTTCCCTGATTCAGTAAACACGTAAAAGAAACAGTTTGATGCACTAAATCAAACGTTAGTACTGTTAACCTTTCCTGTTTCTGTCCCCTGACCGTAGTCTGATGACACAGGGGAGACGCTTTCTCCAGGCCCGAAGTTACTAGTTTCCTCGGGGTTAACTCCCTCACTCATACGTAGCTGAGTTGAGCATGAAGAAACAGCATCAAAACACTGAGTTGTTGACGAGATTCGGGGTTCTTTTTAATGACTTTGCAGCACGTAAAAACACAGGGCTTACAGACTCATACACCGCTGCTCCGGTCGCCGTCTCTACCCACCCCACACACACAATAATACCGACGTCACTCCTTCACTCTTGATTCTCAGCTACGGCAGCACACAGCACCACCTCTGTCCGGAGGAGTAATGTCAACATCTTCCATACACACACACGAAACATACACCCCACACACTGAGCTTCTAATCACGTATAGTTCAGGCAATTCCTGCAACAGTACATTCAAACGTTATACACACACAAGTGGTGTTGGACTAGGAGTAAGCACAGTACAGGTGTTTACCGCTATTACTTCGGCGACGCCCCTGACTACGGTAGCCGTAATGCTGCAAGCGGTGCGGCTTTGTAGTTTACCAGTCGTACTGAAACATTTTGACAGAGCGCCGTGTACAACCAGTATGGATCAACCAATTAACCAATTGATCCATATATAAGGCGCTCCGGATTACAAGGCGCACTGTCATGTTTTGAGAAAATTAATGGTTTTTAAGTGCGCTTTATAGTGCGGAAAATATGGTAGTTACGTTTTCAGTCCAATTTTCCTTTCATTTTCTTATATATCATTCTATTCTCTTCATTGAATTTTTTCTTTTATTACCTCTGTTGTTTGATTTTATCATTTGATTTGTTTTTCTGTGTCTGTATCTGTGTTTATTTTCTTTGTGATTGTATTGTAATTGTATTTACAGCGCTTTGAGTGTCTCGTTGCTGAAAATCGCTATATAAATAAACCTACCTTACCTTACCTGCACCAAATTCAGTGTGATTGATCCTAGTCCAGTCCCCAACAGAGATCTGATTACATATTTGGTGGGCGTGGCCTAATTCGTCCACAGCGCCACCTATAACATTTTAAAATGATCAGCCCCAAGCCATGCTTTGACCGAGGATTTGGAAATTTGGTACACATATGTAACTTGTCAAGACGTACAAAAAAAGTCTCTTGGAGCGTTGGTCCAAACCCAACAGGAAGTCGGCCATTTTGGATTGAAGTTGCCATTTTGACCTCAGATTTGCCCTTTCTAGCCCGCATATCTGAGCGAACTCCTCCTACAGCTTTTGACTTAGAGACTTGAAAATCACTCAGTATACTCTTAAGGGATTGGGGATCAAAAGTTATCAAAAGGTTTTTGATACATGAAAGCATGTGGGCGTGGCAACACCTCAAAATATGACTTCTCGCCATGAAACACGAAACTGTTATAGTTTCTACAAGGAATGTCACAGACATGAAACCTTCTGGGATTTATTCATATGATGACTGGAACAATATTCAATGGTCAACTGCTGACATCATTGTAGCCCCGCCCCCTGAGAACAGGAAGTGTAATGTTTCACTTCGTTTGGCTCATATTTGATCTCCTTCATCTAATCAACAAGAAACTGTCTCCAATAACAGATAACTCGATGGTCTAACTTGGTCTCCAGTACTGACAGGTTTGGCTAGAGGGTGTGGCCGTGGTGGCGTGGTGAAGTCTGATGTCACGCCATGGCCATACGTTTGGCTTTAACTTCCACATTCATCATCTGATATGCACCAAATTTAATGTGATTGATCCTAGTCCAGTCCCCAGCAGAGATCTGATAACATATTTGGTGGGCGTGGCCTAATTCGTCCACAGCGCCCCCTAGAACATTTTTAAAAAATCAGCCCCAAGCCATGCTTTGACCGAGGAATCTGAAATTTGGTACACATATATAACTTCTCAGGACCCACAAAAAAGACTCTTGGAGCGTTGGTCCAAATCCCACAGGAAGTCAGCCATTTTGGATTGAAGTTGCCATTTTGACCCCATTTTTGCCCTTTCTAGCCCGCATATCTGAGCGAACTCCTCCTACAGCTTTTGACTTAGAGACTTGAAAATCACTCAGTATACTCTTAAGGCATTGGGGATCAGAAGTTATCAAAAGCTTTTGGATACACGAAACATGTGGGCGTGGCCATGCCTCAAAATACGACTTCTCGCCATAAAAGACAAAATTGATATACAGGGGTTGGACAATGAAACTGAAACACCTGGTTTTAGACCACAATTGCTATGAATCAGAAAAAGGTGGACCCAAGATTCAGCCAGACAGTACCGAAAGTTTAAAAGGTTTATTCATCCACAGGAAAACGTCACACAGGTAACACTCCTCACAGCTTCCAGGAATCACTGCTTTTGTCTTGCGTGGAACTTGAAACCCAGAGGGGAAACCTCAGTGAGCGGCAGGCGGTGATCTCCACAGCACAGGTAAGAAGTGACTCCAGGCTGAATAATCCGAGGGCTAGGCTGGCTCAATAATCCAAGGACAGAAATAGGGTCAACGATCAGAACAAGAGGCGTCAGGCAAGGGGCAAGCAGAGGCATAAACCAGATGCAGGAAACAAGGTCGACAACCAGAATCCAAATAGTCCGACAGGGAGCAGGCAGAGGCATAAATCCAAAAGGCAAGGTAAGGTCAAGAACAATGATCAGACAGGAAGGAACGCTGGATATCTACTCAC
Organism: Girardinichthys multiradiatus; assembly: GCF_021462225.1. Classification (NCBI taxonomy): domain Eukaryota; kingdom Metazoa; phylum Chordata; class Actinopteri; order Cyprinodontiformes; family Goodeidae; genus Girardinichthys; species Girardinichthys multiradiatus. The sequence goes on from NC_061797.1 coordinate 16,661,128, forward strand.
ACAATAGCTTTCGAAAATCTGGCACCGTCTGCTTGTCAGAGTCAGTATATATCAGGGAAGACACAGGTGCTTGGCATTCCACAGATTGCACTACACCGCAGCAGCCACCAGGTGCATCTAATCTGCTGATTGCAGCCAGGGAGACAGGGTAGAGCAGACATGCCAGAATCATAACAACAATAATTTATTAGTATGGTGTAGGGCCTCCTTTTGCGGCTAATACAGCGTAAATTCGTCTTGGGAATGACATATACAAGTCCTGCACAGTGGTCAGAGGGATTTTAAGCCATTCTTCTTGCAGGATAGTGGCCAGGTCACTACGTGATACTGGTGGAGGAAAACGTTTCCTGACTCGCTCCTCCAAAACACCCCAAAGCGGCTCAATAATATTTAGATCTGGTGACTGTGCAGGCCATGGGAGATGTTCAACTTCACTTTCATGTTCGTCAAACCAATCTTTCACCAGTCTTGCTGTGTGTATTGGTGCATTGTCATCCTGATACACGGCACCACCTTCAGGATATAATGTTTGAACCATTGGATGCACATGGTCCTCAAGAATGGTTCGGTAGTCCTTGGCAGTGACGCACCCATCTAGCACAAGTATTGGGCCAAGGGAATGCCATGATATGGCAGCCCAAACCATCACTGATCCACCCCCATGCTTCACTCTGGGCATGCAACAGTCTGGGTGGTACGCTTCTTTGGGGCTTCTCCACGCCATAACTCTCCCGGATGTGGGGAAAACAGTAAAGGTGGACTCATCAGAGAACAATACATGTTTCACATTGTCCACAGCCCAAGATTTGCGCTCCTTGCACCATTGAAACCGACGTTTGGCATTGGCATGAGTGACCAAAGGTTTGGCTATAGCAGCCCGCCGTGTATATTGACCCTGTGGAGCTCCCGACGGACAGTTCTGGTGGAAACAGGAGAGTTGAGGTGCACATTTAATTCTGCCGTGATTTGGGCAGCCATGGTTTTATGTTTTTTGGATACAATCCGGGTTAGCACCCGAACGTCCCTTTCAGACAGCTTCCTCTTGCATCCACAGTTAATCCTGTTGGATGTGGTTCGTCCTTCTTGGTGGTATGCTGACATTACCCTGGATACCGTGGCTCTTGATACATCACAAAGACTTGCTGTCTTGGTCACAGATGCGCCAGCAAGACGTGCACCAACAATTTGTCCTCTTTTGAACTCTGGTATGTCACCCATAATGTTGTGTGCATTTCAATATTTTGAGCAAAACTGTGCTCTTACCCTGCTAATTGAACCTTCACACTCTGCTCTTACTGGTGCAATGTGCAATCAATGAAGACTGGCTACCAGGCTGGTCCAATTTAGCCTTGAAACCTCCCACACTAAAATGACAGGTGTTTCAGTTTCATTGTCCAACCCTTGTAGCTCCTACAAGGAAAGTCACAGAGACCTGAAACCTTCTGAGTTTGATCTGCCTCTGGCCCTGAACAATATTCACTGATCAGAGGCTGACATCATTGAAGCGCCAGTACTGACTGCTTTAGCTGGAGGGTGTGGCTATGATGGCATAGCAAATTCGAATGTCACGCCACAGTCATACGTTTCGCTCTAAATTACACATGCATGGTCCGATTCACTCCAAAATAAATATGTTTGATCTTTGACAACCCCCAAACACCTCTATTGGATTACATTGGAATTTGGATCAACATCGCCCCCTAGGACACTTCAAGGGCTATATCTCCCACATACATCATCTGATCCACTTGAAATGTAGTATACATGATCATGAGTTAATGATGGACATGTTGACACAGTCAATAGATGACATCACTTTAGCCCACCCCCCACTAATATACAAATGAGTGTAGCTTCCATATGGAAGGTCAGATTCACTCCAAACTGAATATGGTTGATCTTTGTCAGCCCCCAAACAGCTCTATTGAATTACATTGAAATTTGGATCAATAGCGCCCCCTAGGACATTTCAAGTGCTCTATCTCCTTCATACATCATCGGATCCACTTCAAATGTAGTATACATCATCAGGGATCAATGCTGAACATGTTGCCACAGTCAGTTTATAACATCATTTCAGCCCCACCCACTAATAAACATGTGAGTGGAGCTTCCATCTGGAAGGTCGGATTTCCCCCAAATTTTGAATACTTCTCGCCAGACCAGAATTCTGCATGAGTGAAGATCATGACATGACGCTCACAGCGCCACCTAGAGGTGACATTGGAATTGAACGGCGGCCTCATTGGTGGCGTGCAGCTGGCAATGCCAGGCTCCCGCGGTCGCTGCACAGGCCGAGTTGCGCTGAGGTGTGAGAGCCTTCAATGCTGCTTGCAGCTTTAATTATTTTTATTTTTTTATATGGTGCAGATATGTTATTGTGGGTTTTTGACCTCAGTTTACATCAGAATTTGTGATTCAAATTGGAGAGTTTTTTGTTGAATATATTTTATTTATTCTGCTCTAGTTCAAAAGCAATAAAACATTCAGTGGATATACATTTATTGAGCTGTACAATGCATAAATTAAAGTGGTTGGGGCGGGAAATATTGTGGGAGCGGGCCGGAAGTGACAGCAGGAGTGGGCTTTAATTATCAGATATTCAGCAGGAGCAGGTGGAAGAGGGAGTAAAAAAAATAGTCCTACAACAAGGTACAATTGGCTATTTTAAGGCTAATTTCTTTTCTTGACTACAGATTTACACAGCCCTGCATCCTGTAGAGTTTCTTCCACCAAAGTGGGTCCAGTTCTAAACCAGGTGTGGAGAAAGACCTGGTTCTGCTAAAACCCAGCAGGGAACAGGTCTTGTTCAGGCCAGAGAGCCAAGTCGTCTACACATCATTCCTACAGGGAAAACACCCGCTTCAGTCAATGTTTCATCCTTTCTGAACAGAAGGCCAGTTGGCATCTACATGTTATGCGTGCAAATAGAGGTCTTTACAGCTTATTTAGAAACAACATATTAGAGAACAGTCTGTGTTTGTCAGTACTCTTTAGAATCCAAAACAGCTTCTCTGATTTAATCCGTTTAAACCCTGAATCTGTGACAACATGCAGCTGTACTGGTTCAGATTGTTGCTGCCCTCTGTATTGTGCTACAGCTGTTTCCAGCTGCTGTCAGTTTAAGCTGTGAAGCTTCTACGTTGTGATATTTATGATGCATTGTGAACACACTGCAGGAATTCAGGAGTACAGTAACTCCATCATGAGGCAGTCAAAAACAAAAATCAATGCATACTCAAAAATTCACGTCTAGTCAGCATTTTACCATAAACTGTCATAACTACAGACTGTTTTACATGAAATATCCTCCAGAGCAACAAAAATCTATCCCTGTGGCATTCAATGAGAGACCTGGTGAACAGTTTTCTTTTTAAATGCTGCAGACCTCAACCTGACAGACTTACTGAGGGTGGAAGACTGTCCCTGCAGCTGTGGTCTAACTGTACTACATAGAGCTGTATTATAAGACGTGTTGCAGACTGCTTCGCTGATTCAAACTAAACCCTAATTATAAAAGAATAAGCATAAACGTTTTTGCAAAACTAGAAGGATTTGAGGTCTAGATACACCACAAATAATCAATTGAAAGAGTCGTCTTTGAAAACTAGAAATGTCTTACCAATTTTTTCCAAGCATTAGCTTTTTTCCAGAAGATATGCTGATTTAATGATCATATACGTGTTGAATAATATTTGTAATAAGGCATATTTCATTATTAAGGACAGACAACAATGGGGATGAGGCAGAGTACAACACGTGAGGTCATCATGGTAATCGAGGAGAAGATGGAGCGGCTAAGACCATTGTGCAGAGGATGCTGGCAGGGCCAAGCTGTGGGCTGCCTAACCTTTATTACCCAGACTGCCAGGACTGAGTAGAGAGCACAGGACTGCACCACAGGGAGGGATAATGACACAGAGTGGGGGGCAGAGGAGAGGAAGATGGTGTGAGAGTGATAATAACTACATTTATATGCACAGAAGAAACCCAGGTACTGGGACTAAACAGACTGGTCAGGAAATCTGAGAACATGCTCACATAGTGCTACATTTCCATAACCATAAACGTGATGCATATGGAGCTGATCATTCAGGATGTACCTTGCAACCGCTTCTCTATATGTGTTAAGCATAGTTGTAATAGTTTAATCTCATTAGTGATGTTTTAGTTTGCAGCAGAGGGCGTTATTTAGCATGGACAACTCATGTCTGTGAACCGATTGACATTGGATTTTATTTCTTGGGTTTTATTGCACATTTTCATTACCTAAATTGGTTGTGTGAGAAAAGCTCATAACACAAATCCAGTTTTATATTTCAAAAAGAAGCCAGAAGCATTGCAGTCAAATCCACTTATCTAGAACCTACAAACCCAGTTCTTATTAAATCCAATTTAGGGAGTTGGAACATCTTGGAATAGCACAAATTATGTATAGGGCCAAAAATAAATTACTGCCTCCAACCAGTGAAATGTTGTTAAAACGTAGGCAAAGTCGACATGAGTAATATCATCATAGTGCAGTTAAAGGGACAGATTTATGAAGCAGCAGCTGGCGGGAACTGAACAAAAGGAAGAAGCAGAGTTTGAGCTGGAGCCTTTCTCAGTCTGTTCCAGGTTCACATATCTCAAAGCACCGAACATATAACAATCTTCCTTTCACCCGACTCTCACAAAACTGTCACAGAATCTCACCGTACCTTCAGTAAAAACATCAAGTTCTCTATTATTGTGTTATTGTCGTATGCCTAAAATTTTAAATCTGAAAATGTATACACGCAAATAATATTCTGATTATTACAGTTATTAGAAGTACTTCTCAACACAAGCGGAAGAAGTTGATATAACCTGATGAATTAGTACAGCTATCTCCTCTGGTAGTCAGCCTGAATTCAACTGCTTGAGGGACAGCTACTTGGAGCTTGCCTCCAGCAGTTTTAAAACAGCATTACCATAATAAGGGCGATAGATGGATGTCTGTCGGGGGTTTTTTTCCCACAGGAAAAATTTCCAAAGATCATACATTGTCTTTGTTCTAAGTGTGGGAGCCTTCTTTCACCCAGCTGCCCAGCAGGGCACAACAATATGTGAGGGAGGGTGAGTGCTGCCCAACTCGATTAAGGAGAAATGATTATTCTAGCCCCCTTGGTCAGGGAACAAGTAATGCAAGACAGAAAGCAAAACATTATTGTCCATTAACACTGTTAGAAATAAAACTACCTAGGTTTAACTTGGAGAATTCAACCTCCTAATCACAAAATCCAATATGGCTGCTGTCTATTTTAAACATATTGATGGTTACAGTAATCATCAGTTTCTCTGCACTTCTGTTAATTTAATTCTCACTAAATCTTTCATTATATTTACGAACAACCCCTACTTGTTAAAATGCTCCTTTACTACTTGAATCCATAAAATGCAGAGAAATATATATGAAGTTGTGTTTGATGTTATCCCCTCAATCCAACTTCAAACTCCAGAACACAGCATTAGCAGCCATTTAACCTTCTACGTTCGCTTTCTGCTACTCACCTCTAGCAGCCACCTCAAAGATCAGTGTGCTTGAACAACTCATATCTATGACTGCTTATAACTGCTATACTTGTGCTACTTTGTTTTGTATTTACCTTGTAAATAGCTAATACTAAACGTTTCTCAGAGCACCACCATAAGTCCTTGTACCAAAGTTTGGGAAACTTGGCTAATATTATTAAAAGGACTTTAAACAGTAGAAAACGTATTTGAAACCACAAACTTTATACCTTGAATTACCAATATATAGTACCTCAAAAACGGTAGCTATCATAAAATGAACTCTCTTATAGAGCCTAATCTTTGATTTATCGTTTTACAGGAAAATAAAAATCCAGACAAAGAGAGGCAGCAAATCGGGAGGAGGAAGATGGGGGGGGGGGTTGGGGGGACTTATTTACTTGAGGTAAAAAATTATGATCCATGTAGGAGAGAACAGCTTTCCTAAAGTAAAGAAAAACATCCACTAGTTTGCTTTTTAGGTGGGAATTAAACCTACTTCATGAGGGTCAAAAAGGTTAATCTTCTTTTTCCAGAAAATGCACATAAACAGTTTCATCTAATGATGTACAAAATCCTCCAGTGAGTTTTTCCTTTTGTCAATCATCCTTCCATGCTTCTCTGAGACCAATAAGTTCAACACATGCATTATTTATCGGAAAGTGTGTTTTGGAAATATTGTAAGTGACAATGTTCGATTCAAATTCAAATAAGGGGAGGGTGGGTTCTGCAGGCACAGGTGTTCACCTGTGTGATTTCATCACTCTGCATGCAAATTTTGACCAAGAATGGCCATGGAGACACATCAGAGAGCGAGAGAGAGAGAAAGGAGGCGGAGAGGGAGGGAACACGTGCAGGAAACTGGAAGAATAAGAGAAGGAAGGAAAAGGAGAAGGATGGTGTGATGACAGAGCTGCAGGCATAGTGTTTGTACATGAATCTGCAGGCAAATTAATCACAAGGCAGCCTCTTACTCCATTAAAATGCTAATGTAGGAAAATCTAGACATTTTCATATATTTGCAATATATCCCAGAGCCCAAAGATTGTTATTATGCTAAGTACAGGCTGGCTGCTGGATGTGATGCAAAGACAAATCCAACCAAGATAAAGCCAAGATGGAAAGTCTCTTAAGTAATATATTAAAGAGCAGAGAATAAGCATGGAACAACACTGAAAGTGTGAGTTTTCATGAAATCAGACAGTAGAAGACTCTCAGTGATTCCTAAAGCATGGTAGTTATTGATCAGCTACTAAAAAATACACTCTTGGTAAAAAGAAAGTAAACCCTCTGTTACCTGTTGGGTTTTAACTGTAAATGATCCGACCTTTACAAGAGTCTAAAAGTATCTGAATCTAACCTCATGTGGATAAAATCATAGATTTCACCATGTTATTATTGATTAAAGCTAAAATTTTAAACTTTGAGAAAAACTGAGTACACCCCCTGATCATGCAACAATATGGGGCAGGGTGAGTTTATGCCTCAGCAGATAAAGCAGGTCATGTATGTCTCACTGCAGCTCCGCATATTGTTTTTATTTACGTATTCATTAGACTTTTGCTCCAAGGAATGCATCTGCATGTTGTTGTGCAGAGCTACAGTGTGAAAATGAGTTTGTGATGCAAAGTTAATGCAACTCTTTGATATAAATTGATATGTGTCTGGTCACTAAATTAACAACAAACCTTATATCATGAATTTTGAAGACTGTAATTTTTTTTGTCATCCCCAACACATCCCAGCTCCTCTCAGTACCACAGATGTTAAGTACAGACTGGGTCAGTGAGGACCACAGCAAATGATTCACTGCTTTTTATTCACAGTTTCAACCTTGCAATCTGCAGTAAAATTTGATCGTACCTTGTTAGTAAACCTTGTTTTGCCTCTAATTTAAACTGAAAGTCGTGAGCCCAAAGTGGTCGATCTGTTCTCTCTATAGATGCATGATCCGTTTTAATTGTATCTAGGATCTAGAGAGCGATACTAACCATATGCTGCTCTGCCCGTTTTCTGTCTATTGGATTGGTCACACTGTTGACTAAAATGTAAAAGTGAGAAGGAAAATGAATAAAATAAAACATTCAACAACTACATAGTAAAGGTGGGTGGTTTAAGGTACAAAGTTATCATTGAATAACAGAAAACACAGCTTCAGGTTTTCTATTATATGGCAGCCACATCAGTGGCACATTAAGGGCATGAATTGTGGTGAAAACCCTTGTGAAACCCTTAGTTGCATGACCATTAACCACCAGTTCTTTTTTCTACAGCTGCAGAAAACAAGTGGGACAACCCCTATCAGAGGTTGAGTTATTTTCAGTTTCTTTGACTTGACAGGAATACGTTTACTCGTTAGCTCTGCATAACTATTCCAACCTATGAGATATGAAAAACATTTGGTTGCTTCAGATAAACTATAAAACACCTTACAGTGAAAAGGCGTTGGGACCCAGCCATGAGTTACAACATTAAAGTAAGTAATAACTTTTCTGGAACTTTAAAAATAAATGGCATTAACCTACTTCCAGCACAGCCAGGAAAAGCAACAAGAGGGGTAACAGCGGACTTCCCGTGAAATCACAGTTTGAATAAAAACCCTGCGTTCCAACAACCAGACCTCCTTCACACCGGTCCCTAGCGGAGCTGGAAGGAGAGACAGCTAATGTGTCCTTGCTGGCAAGCAGACATAACTCTTCAAACTGGATCCAGAGAGACTACGATCACATGCGATCACATGCAACAAAGTTAAGTAATGATTTGCTGATTGAGTATCCGGCATTCATTCATATAAAGGGTGTAATAAAACAAGCGTGACTTTCTTCTGAGGCCTCCAGAAGCAGCCCTAATTGAAGAGGATTTCCCCAACGGCCTGAAAAAGAAGGCCGGGACCGCATCGCATGCCTTCCTGGGTGCACGTCCAGGTAGCGAGAGCTACACCGCCGCATCGCAGTCAATGAAGGAGCCAAATGTGCCTTTGTCTTACAGTTCAGCTGGGCCAACTAAAAGCCCTTCCCCACAGCTACAGAGATTAGCTGCAAGCTAATCCTTTGTTTACCTACACGTGGATGTTTTCCTCAACGCCCAGGACAACTTCTCCTCAGCACAGTTCACGTAAGAGGAGGTGTTTGGGCAGAGAAGATTAGTTTAGAGTTAAATAATCAAAATGTTCGTTTAATGACACTTGTTTTTGCTTGTGTTACGAAACTGTGCTACAGTAAGTGCTAGCAGACTAGCACTCAGCTAATAATGGGTTCTGTGTTGTTGTTTTTTTTAAAAGTTAAAACAAACTTTATTTAAAGGGTGGTTTTTAAACACAGAAGATTGACCATAACGCGCCATCCACCCGTATGCATTTCAACCCTTTTATTAATGGTACTTTAAAGGTATGCGTTTGATTCTGGTAACCAGATATAAGCTTCTTTTGTTAGCTCCAATCGCTAACGGCTAAGGTTGTTAGTTTCCAATCTAGGAAGTAATATTCCCTTAAATATTATTTTACTAAATGTGATAACTAATTAAACACCATTAAGATCCATTTATCCAAAGGTTGTTGGTACTCATTCAAAATATTTCCTTAAATATTATTTTAACATTTCCTTAAATCTTATTTGTACTAGGCGAAGCCATCTAATTAAACACCATTAAGATCCATTTATCCAAAAGGTTTGGTTCTTATTCAAAATAATATTTCCTTAAATATTATTTTAATAAATAAAGGCACTTTATTAAACACCGTTGAGAATTAGTCATCCAGAAGGTTTGTTTTATTCAGCAAATCGTTCTTCAAAATATTATTTTTTTTAAATAATGTTTTATCTGATCTTGCATTGTGAATGGTTGTTTGACGGTATACCAATTATTTCCCAAGTTAGTTCCAAGATTAACTTAACTCCATTTCCAGATTCTTCAAGATAATTCTTGGTCCTCAAACATAAATAACATTGCATGGTAATGTTGCATCACTTTATTTGTTGTTGTTTTCAACCACTTTGATTCACTTGTTTATATTGTACATAGCCCATTGGTCTTCCTTATTCTTTCGTTCTGCTTGGTATTTTAGTTGGGTTGTTTTAGCATTGTAAAGAGTTTGTTGATTGAAATATGTTTGACTTTGAGTTGACGTATTTTTGTTAATAAATTGTTGTATTTTAATAAATTGTGTGAATTTATCCTGTGTCTGTACAGTTTTGCTGTTCAATAATGCCAGAGCTTGGCTCATCCCTTTCAATTCTGTCCTAATACCACCACCTAATTGGGCTGGTATTCACAGCACAACCCTTAACAGACCGAAATATTATATATGTATAATATATAAGTATAAATATTAAACAATATATTCATATTCATAATCATAATCACAACAAAGGTGTGTCTGTAAGGGGGCAGATACTTTTTCACGAGGTAGAAAATCTAATAAAAATCATGATTTAGTGCATCCTAAAACCTAAGCGTGACTGAATAATATTAAAATGCTGAGACAGAATATTAATGTGGTCATTTACAAAAGTATAACAGCTTCTGCTGTGCTTATTAACAACCACTGTTGATTCAATCAATTAAAAGAGAAAGCTTAGATTCCTTATGGGTCCAAAAGGTTCAGTACTATTTTTACTTCTAGTTCTAGGGGAACAAGACTGTTTTGCGTTTACTCTGAATACCTGAGAGAAGTAATATATTGTTGCTCTAACTTTTCTTCGCCCTGCCAACCCCTTACCAGGAAGTGCGACATCGACGCTCACAGGGAGCCTTTTTTCATAAACAGGAACTACAAATGTCAGTGTTTGCAGTGCCTGATGCTGTGATTTGTATATAGAATATTCGCTCATATACACATCCAAAACCTTTCTGGTAATACTTTTGGGTCATTTTCAAATTGAAAGCCATAACTGTTTGCTACTTTGTGTTGATGTATGACATAATAAATGCATTGAGGTTTGTAGTTGTAGTTGGACGATGTAAAAAAGCTGAAAGGTTAGGAATACTTATGCAAGGCACTGGGGGGGGTGAATAAATGTCTTAACTTCACGTTTCAGACAAAAATAACCTTCTCACATCTCCTTTACCTAGACTTGTTGGCTTGATGAGTTCGTCGAGCAGGTCGTAGAACGGCAGCCTCTGGAGCTTCACATCTGGGTGGACCGGATGCAGCGTGGCCGAGGTGGGCAGGTGGTGCGTCAGCCCGGTCAGCTCATGCTTCCCAGGCCCGAGAAGCGAAAGGGGCAGTAAGGCAGCGGGCGATGGAGCGCCACCGTGTCCAGCATGACCCTCGTACGCCAGCTGCGTCAGGCCGGCAGGCAGCGACGCCCCGCCTCCCCCAACGACTCCAACTGAGGCTGGATGATGCGGCCCAGTCATCGCCAGTTCTGAGTGGGAGACCATTTTGGCAGGGAAGCGTCTTCGGTAGAGCTCTTTGATCTTCATGTGCACAGCGGGACTACAGCCGGATTTCAGCAGATGAAGCGCCTTAGTCAGAAGCTCGTGCTTGCGTCCATGTTTGTTGCGTCCAGCGTAGCCCAGCAGAACCTGCAGCTCCGACACCCGCAGGCTCATCACCATTTGCTAAGAGGAGAGAGATAAAATGATGAGGACAAATTCTTGAGATGTAATGTCAGCTGTTTCACACTTTTTAAAATCCTAAACAAATAGCTGAAAGAATCTAATGTGAAAGTCCACCTCTCTTCAGATAAAACATGGACTCCTCTTGATTGTTTATTGATGAGACTACTTGATAGACTACTGTTTTAAGCCCTAAATGTTATGATCCTTAAGTGTTTGGGTTTGGTTTTCATTTGTGTTTTTATCATTTCCTTCTTGTTTATTTATGTTCCCTGGTCTTGCCATATTCAGTTAATTTCTTTTTAATAAAAATAATTTATTTCATTTGTCACTGCAACTGTACATAAACCTATCCCATAGGTAGCAGAGGGTAGCTGTGCAGCGCCCGGGGAGCATGTCAAGTCCAAGGATCTTCCTCAGAGACCCAAAGTGGCAGTCTGTGGGATTCTGACCGGGAACTTGCAGCCTTCTCAGAATGCAAGAGGTCTATACTACGACTCCCACAAAACACACTCATAAGTCTCTGTGTTCATTATAATCAGTAAGGTGTTTCCATATTATTTCATTCGTGTTCAGTGTCTTGGTTTTTTCCTGAGTTCTGTTCTCAGTGCATTTAGATTTATTTCTCTCAGTTGAGTCTTATCCTCTTGGTTAGTAGTTTCGTAGTGTCTTAGTTCACCTTTCCTTTGTGTTAATTAGTCTCCATCCCTTAGCTTCAATGCTTTCATCCTGCCACAGCTGTTCCACATCTCCTTTTAATAACCCATCTGGTTCCTTTGTCATTTTCCTACCCCTGACTCATTATTTAAGCTTCTGGATTTTCATTGTTCCTCGCTGGAATTTTCCGCTAGACTTCCCGTTTCTCTGTCTGTGCTCCATGTCCTGTTTTATTATTAAATATCCTTCACCATGCTTATCCTGAGCTCCTGTCTGTAGTTTGGACCAACTCAAATTCTACAAAGCATGACACTTTACATACATTATACTGCCAAAAGTATCTGTCTGTATACTTTTACATATACATGAACTTTGATGACATCGTGTTCTTAATCTTTAAGGTGTTGCCAGCAATAGCGACTTTAACTATTTTGTAAACATCTTCCACAAGGTTTAGGAGTGTGTTCATAGTTAGATGAGGAAACCAGAATTGCAGCCTCCGCTCTAATTCATCCGAAAGGTGTTCAAGAAGGTTGAGGTCAGGACTCTGTGCAGGTCAGTCAAGTTTCTCCACACCAAACAGCCATGGAAGTGATTGAAACACTAGAATTTATTGATTTGGTGGAGGGAACCAATATGTAGCTTAGGCATGTTCTCCTGAACACTGAAAGCAGCTTTAAAGACCATTAATATTTTTACCAGCCAGTGCCTGCCTTATTTCAGCTGCCTGTAAAGTTTGGCATTTTATCCTGAGGGTCTATAAGAATTGACCCACATTCGGAGGCAGACTGGAGAAAGTCTAGATTTGTTTGTCTGCCACTTCTGCTCTTGACTTTATTCTTTAGCTCTGGATGCTCCTGCATTTTGTCTAAGCAACACTGTCACTGAGGCACATACACAAATTTTGAATATTTTCATCTTTTAAAAAAAGTACCTTTCTAAAAAATAAACAAAAAAAGTTATGAAAGAAAATGCCCACGGTTCGAGAAAAATAATGTGTCAACGGTTTAAGAGAACATCCAGAAATTGATAACCACACCGCTCAATATTTGTTCTCTGCTTTCATGTTCAGAAATTCAGATTTTTACTAACGTACAGCAGGTTGCAGGGGTATTCCAATAAACAGCCCAAAACCTTCTACCTGTAAGGGTGGTGTAGAAAAACATTACCTTTAATTATAGCACTCCACTGAGCACAACTCTAACACGAGACATTTAATAATCTTATGAAAACCATCAAAAAATAAAAACTGTGATTATTGTCTCATGAGTCTTAATTTAACTCTTGAAATTTTTTCTCAATCTAAGCATCTTGATTAAAAATTCTTGCTAGGAAGCCTTTTTTTATGGAAGTCTTTAAAATATTTCTAGCCTATTTTTACCAAAAGAAATAAATCTTAGGCTAAATTAATAAGGTAGAAGTGATCTCTGAATGGTTGTACTCCTCAGAGCAGCTAAAGATGCAGAACAAATTCCTCATATTTACTTTAGGGGACAGTGGGTTGCTTTTCATTGTGAATCTGGTGTTGCAGTCCATCGCCACCTGCTGAACCACAGTTTTAAAAGACATCCAAAACAGGGGAACGGTGAAAAAGGCTCAGTTTGAGTGAAATGCCAGCAGCAAGCAGAGAAGAGCTAACTATGTTCATATGTTGATTCCCAGCGAAGCACAAGCACAGGGTTTTTGTTGTTGTTTACAATAGTGTAGTGGGGAAATTGCTTTTGATTTCCACTCAGTCTCGCCCTCATTAACCAAGGTGTCCTTAAAGGAAGATAAAATGCACTAAAGAAACAAACTGTGCAAAAGGAAACAAAAAATGAAATGAAAACGAAATCCTCACTCTGGGACCAGAGACTGTAAGAGCAGTATTTATATTTCCCTCCAAACCGTTTATACAGTTTAAACTCTTAGTGAAAAGCCAGAGGAAGTGCCAGAGTGACCCAGGTGTTCTTCAGCTGTACAGAGCAAACTGTAGCACAGCTCTACCTATTCCCAACCTGATGCTGCACACTGACTGTTAGCTGGCTGATAGAAGGCTAAAAGATTATTCCCTTCCTTACAACAAAGAATGATACAGATGGTTTAATTCTTGGTCTAACCACCCGTCACTCTTATTAAGTAAACACTTTAGTCTATAACAAATAAAACAATGAATATATGGCATAGATAACATTGATTACTCCTAAAATCAGTATGATTTGTCTACTGAGCAGATGATGTTATGTTTACAGAAAAACAAGGTTTTTAGGAGGGTAATTAATTGTTTAGGTTAATTATTATTATTAATTATGGTTGTCATAATCTAAGTTTCATACCAACCCATGCCTACATTAGTATGATGTTCTCATTGTTTTCTTTTCTTTTGAATTTTTACGAGGCTTGATGTTGGCCAGCAGTAATTACAAAGTGACTGGGCTAGAAACCTCAACCATGCTGTGTGTTTCTAACAGAACAGCATCTACCTGGGCTGCACTAAATAAAAATAAAGGTAGCACGTTACAATTTTCCAACCTGTTCACAGAAGCAGTCCAAGTATTGCTCACACAAACAAAGCAACAATAAACAATACATAGGTATTTTTAAGCAGGACTATTTTCTGGCTTTGCAATGGGAAAAGAAAGCGAAGCTTCGGCCCACAAAAGGATTGTTTTCCAACTCGATGTGAGGCTGAGAGCCAAACTCCCACAGGACAGTAGGATGGAGCAGGTTCAGCAATAGCGCAGAAAAAAACAAGTAAATAAAAACGAAGATAGGCAGCTTTAGGCTTAAACAGCAGTATGCAGCAGCAACTTTTCACCAAACCAATAAACCATTCAGACATGTTACCTTAAACTTTATTTTAATAAACTTGAATTTTGCGTTAATGAAAATATACTGCAATATTTTGAACCTTAGCGTTATTGACAGGATGAGGGATAAGCAACAAACAGAAAAACAGGATAAGTTAGGAGATTTGGTCAAAGGCTAAGTAGGGACAGTTTGAAGATCAAGGTATGCTTTTGTTTTTTACAGTTTCTTAAGCACTAACATTTTTTGTTATGTTGTTCCTTCTGGTTTAAAATCTTAAACTCAAGAGAACTTTCTCTGGTGGTCTTGAGTAGAGACTAGCACTCCCCCTCCCCCACCTGCTGCTGTTTGCTGTCAGTCAGCTGTCTGGTTCAAAGAACAACAAACATCCGACATTAGCGACCAGAATGACAGTCAAGTGCTTACCTTTTGCTCCTGTTAAGGTCAAACTGCTTAAAAGGCCATGTTGACCACAAGCTATGAGAGTGACCATGTCTGTTGGTACAATAAACTGCACATATACCACCAGGCCAGATAATACATGATCAGCCTACTAATCTAAGATTAATCCGCTCATATTGTTACATCATAAAGAGCAGAATGAGAGAACAAACATAATATTCTGGGCAACCATTGCTTTTTGATATCATGTTATGAGACAATTGCCAACAATTTCATGATTTTAATTTAAGGACCATGTTGTCCAATTTTCAATTAAAGTGTTCGAGAACATTCAGTCACTAAATAAACAAAGTAAATAATATTATTAAAGCTATACTAGTTCATTTAGAGGAACGAGTGATGGATATTCAGCAGCAGTCGCAATAGTTGTTGCATTTCTACAATATTTCTGTTTGAGCGTTGTTGTTTCTGTACCATAACACCACGGATCAAGGTTACCTTACTGTGTGAATCTGAAACCTAACTGGAAGTGTATGACAAAAGTTTCTAATCTGAGTTGACAGCCATCCCATAATGTATTTACAAGCTGAAATCAGCCCTACAAGAAGCAGACACCTACAACTTCATGCCTCCATCCTCTTTAATAACTCCCCTTCATGACAACACATGCAGGACACTCCCTCTGTTTAAGAGAAGTCATACAGTTGCATGCTTTCACAAATATAAGTGTATATTTTTTTACATATATAATAATCTGAATGCGGATTGATTAACAAGTATTAAACACTGCCTCGGTTTGGATATAACAATGTTCACATGAGCCACATACCTCCTGTGCTTTGCATTTAGCTGACATTTAAAATGCCATATACAGGTCCTTCTCAAAATATTAGCATATTGTGATAAAGTTCATTATTTTCCATAATGTCATGATGAAAATTTAACATTCATATATTTTAGATTCATTGCACACTAACTGAAATATTTCAGGTCTTTCATTGTCTTAATACGGATGATATTGGCATACAGCTCATGAAAACCCAAAATTCCTATCTCACAAAATTAGCATATCATTAAAAGGGTCTCTAAACGAGCTATGAACCTAATCATCTGAATCAACGAGTTAACTCTAAACACCTGCAAAAGATTCCTGAGGCCTTTAAAACTCCCAGCCTGGTTCATCACTCAAAACCCCAATCATGGGTAAGACTGCCGACCTGACTGCTGTCCAGAAGGCCACTATTGACACCCTCAAGCAAGAGGGTAAGACACAGAAATAAATTTCTGAACGAATAGGCTGTTCCCAGAGTGCTGTATCAAGGCACCTCAGTGGGAAGTCTGTGGGAAGGAAAAAGTGTGGCAGAAAACGCTGCACAACGAGAAGAGGTGACTGGACCCTGAGGAAGATTGTGGAGAAGGGCCGATTCCTGACCTTGGGGGACCTGCGGAAGCAGTGGACTGAGTCTGGAGTAGAAACATCCAGAGCCACCGTGCACAGGCGTGTGCAGGAAATGGGCTACAGGTGCCGCATTCCCCAGGTCAAGCCACTTTTGAACCAGAAACAGCAGCAGAAGCGCCTGACCTGGGCTACAGAGAAGCAGCACTGGACTGTTGCTCAGTGGTCCAAAGTACTTTTTTCGGATGAAAGCAAATTCTGCATGTCATTCGGAAATCAAGATGCCAGAGTCTGGAGGAAGAATAGGGAGAAGGAAATGTCAAAATGCCAGAAGTCCAGTGTCAAGTACCCACAGTCAGCGATGGTCTGGGGTGCCGTGCAGCTGCTGGTGTTGGTCCACTGTGTTTTATCAAGGGCAGGGTCAATGCAGCTAGCTATCAGGAGATTTTGGAGCACTTCATGCTTCCATCTGCTGAAAAGCTTTATGGAGATGAAGATTTCATTTTTCAGCACGACCTGGCACCTGCTCACAGTGCCAAAACCACTGGTAAATGGTTTACTGACCATGGTATCACTGTGCTCAATTGGCCTGCCAACTCTCCTGACCTGAACCCCATAGAGAATCTGTGGGATATTGTGAAGAGAACGTTGAGAGACTCCAGACCCAACACTCTGGATGAGCTAAAGGCCGCTCTCGAAGCATCCTGGGCCTCCATAAGACCTCAGCAGTGCCACAGGCTGATTGCCTCCATGCCAAGCCGCATTGAAGCAGTCATTTCTGCCAAAGGATTCCCAACCAAGTATTGAGTGCATAACTGTACATGATTATTTGAAGGTTGACGTTTTTTGTGAGGGACCGGTGCAAAAGAGGATTGGGTGGCAGACAAAGGTGGAGACCTCAGCGGCCCGATCCCCGGATGCTTAGGCTGGCTCTAGGGACGTGGAATGTCAACTCGCTGGGGGGGAAGGAGCCTGAGCTTGTGCGGGAGGTCGAGAGATATCGACTAGAAATAGTCGGGCTCGCCTCCACGCACAGCGTGGGCTCTGGAACCCATCTCCTTGAGAGGGGTTGGACTCTCTTCTACTCTGGAGTGGCCCACGGGGAGAGGCGGCGGGCTGGTGTGGGTTTGCTTGTTGCCCCCCAGCTCAGCCGTCTCGTGTTGGGGTTTACACCAGTGGATGAGAGGGTTGTATCCCTGCGCCTTCGGGTTGGGGAGAGGTCTCTGACTATCATTTCAGCCTACGGGCCGAGTGGTAGTGCAGAGTACCCTGCCCCTCCCGGGGACTCCATTATTCTGCTGGGGGACTTCAACGCCCACGTGGGGAACGACAGTGACACCTGGAGAGGCGGGATCGGGAGGAATGGCCTCCCCGATCTGAATCAGAGTGGTGTTTTGTTATTGGACTTCTGTGCTAGTCACGGATTTTCCATAACGAACACCATGTTCAAACATAAGGGTGTCCATCAGTGCACTTGGCACCAGGACACCCTAGGCAGGAGGTCGATGATCGACTTTGTTGTCGTATCATCAGACCTTCGGCCGCATGTTTTGGACACTCGGGTGAAGAGAGGGGCTGAGCTGTCCACTGATCATCACCTGGTGGTGAGTTGGATCCGCTGGAGGAGGAGAAAGCCAGACAGACTTGGCAGGCCCAAGCGCATAGTGAGGGTCTGCTGGGAACGCCTGGCGGAGCCCTCGGCCAGGGATGTATTCAACTCCCACCTCCGGGAGAGCTTCGACCAGATCCCGGGGGATGTTGGAGACATAGAGTCCGAGTGGACCATGTTCTCTGCATCTATTGTCGATGCTGCTGCCCATAGCTGCAGCCGTAAGGTCTGCGGTGCCTGTCGTGGCGGCAATCCCAGAACCCGGTGGTGGACACCGGCAGTAAGGGATGCTGT
Source organism: Girardinichthys multiradiatus (assembly GCF_021462225.1). NCBI lineage: Eukaryota > Metazoa > Chordata > Actinopteri > Cyprinodontiformes > Goodeidae > Girardinichthys > Girardinichthys multiradiatus. The sequence goes on from NC_061797.1 coordinate 16,679,364, forward strand.
TAAGCTGAAGAAGGAGTCCTATCGGCTGTGGTTGGCTTGTGGGACTCCTGAGGCGGCTGACGGGTACCGTGAGGCCAAGCGTGCTGCGGCCCGGGCTGTGGCAGAGGCAAAAACTCGGGCCTGGGAAGAGTTCGGTGAGGCCATGGAGAAGGACTACCGGTTAGCCTCGAAGCGATTCTGGCAAACCGTCCGGCGCCTCAGGAGGGGGAAGCAGTGCTTTGCCAACACTGTTTATAGTGGGGGCAGGAGACTGCTGACCTCGACTGAGGACATTATCGGGCGGTGGAAGGAGTACTTCGAGGATCTCCTCAATCCTGCCATCACTCATTCCGTGGTGGAAACAGAGGCTGGGGACTCGGGGTTGGACTCTTTCATCACCCAGGCTGAAGTCACCGAGGTGGTTAAAAAGCTCCGCGGTGGCAAGGCTTCGGGGGTGGATGAGATCCGCCCTGAGTACCTCAAGTGTCTGGATGTTGTAGGGCTGTCATGGTTGACACGCCTCTTCAACATTGCGTGGCGGTCGGGGACAGTGCCTCTGGACTGGCAGACTGGGGTGGTGGTCCCCCTTTATAAGAAGGGGGACCGGAGGGTGTGTTCCAACTACAGGAGGATCACACTCCTCAGCCTCCCTGGTAAGGCCTACGCCAGGGTATTGGAGAGGAGAGTCCGACCGATAGTCGAACCTCGGCTTCAGGAGGAACAGTGTGGTTTTCGTCCCAGCCGTGGAACACTGGACCAGCTCTATACCCTCTACAGGGTGCTCGAGGGTTCATGGGAGTTTGCCCAACCGGTTCACATGTGTTTTGTGGACCTGGAGAAGGCATTCGACTGTGTCCCTCGTGATGCCCTGTGGGGGGTGCTCCAGGAGTATGGAATCGGGGGCCCTTTATTAGGGGCCATCCGGTCCCTGTACGAGCGGAGCAGGAGTTTGGTCCGCATTGCCGGCACTAAGTCGGACCTGTTCCCAGTGCATGTTGGACTCCGGCAGGGCTGCCCTTTGTCGCCGGTCCTGTTCATAACTTTTATTGATAGGATTTCTAGACGCAGCCAAGGGCCGGAGGGGGTCTGGTTTGGGGACCAGTGGATTTCGTCTCTTCTTTTTGCGGATGACGTGGTCCTGCTGGCCCCCTCTAGCCAAGACCTACAGCATGCGCTGTGGCGGTTCGCAGCCGGGTGTGAAGCGGCTGGGATGAGGATCAGCTCCTCCAAGTCCGAGGCCATGGTACTCGACCGGAAAAGGGTGGCTTGTCCTCTTCAGGTTGGAGGGGAGTTCCTGCCTCAAGTGGAGGAGTTTAAGTATCTCGGGGTCTTGTTCACGAGTAAGGGAAGAATGGAGCGGGAGATCGACAGACGGATCGGTGCGGCTGCCACAGTAATGGGGGCGCTGTGCCGGTCCGTTGTGGTGAAGAGAGAGCTGAGCCGAAAAGCAAAGCTCTCAATTTACTGGTCGGTCTACGTTCCTACACTCACCTATAGCCATGAACTTTGGGTCATGACCGAAAGAACGAGATCACGGATACAAGCGGCTGAAATGAGCTTCCTCCGTAGGGTGGCCGGGCACTCCCTTAGAGATAGGGTGAGGAGCTCGGCCATCCGGGAGGAGCTCGGAGTAGAGCCGCTGCTCCTCCACATCGAGAGGAGCCAGTTGAGGTGGCTCGGGCATCTATATCGGATGCCTCCTGGACGCCTTCCTCGGGAGGTGTTCCAGGCACGTCCCACCGGGAGGAGGCCCAGGGGACGGCCCAGGACACGCTGGAGGGACTATGTCTCTCGGCTGGCCTAGGAACGCCTTGGGCCCCCCCTGGAGGAGCTGGAGGAGGTGTCTGGAGAGAGGGACGTCTGGGCGTCTCTGCTGAGTCTGCTGCCCCCGCGACCCGGTCCTGGATAAGCGGAAGACGACGAACGAACGAACGTTTTTTGTGTTAAAAACACTTTTATTTTATTGGTCGGATGAAATATGCTAATTTTGTGAGATAGGAATTTTGGGTTTTCATGAGCTGTATGCCAAAATCATCCGTATTAAGACAATAAAAGACCTGAAATATTTCAGTTAGTGTGCAATGACTCTAAAATATATGAATGTTAAATTTTCATCATGACATTATGGAAAATAATGAACTTCATCACAATATGCTAATATTTTGAGAAGGACCTGTATATGACGGCTGTGGGCTATTTTCAGTGAACTGTGGCTTTTTATACAGAAACAAAAAAAAAATGTGATGCAAAGAAAACCCCAGTTTCTGACTGGCGGAAGAGGCTGCCTGTAACTGGACAGAATCTATTTATATTTGTGTCTGTTCTTAAATGAATAATGATTGTTTACAGAGGTTATCGACAGATGAAATATTAAACTGCGAAGTTTAGTATGCATTGGGAGAAAAGTAGCCTCAGACGCTACATACATACTATCTGTTCTTGTTCTTTTTCTGATTCTTTCCATTTATGAGAAACCCTCAGGACGCTCGCATAAAAAAACAACTCTGAAAACTGAAGCTTGTTGCATTTTGCTGTGACTATTTCCCTTTGAAATGTCAACTTCTTTTTTATTTTGGGTGCCCCGGGTGTAAAACATACCTCTCACTACGGTTCAACCACAGAACTGAGCTGTGTAATCTTAACCGGAGCACAGCAATAATACCAGTAAATCTGAACAGAACAGAAACCCCCAACGTTTCGCAGCTTACTGTAAAACATGTTCCACTTTTGCTCATCTTGCTTTCACTCTCCACAAGTGAAGCAAAACAATTTCAGTTCTGCATACCAGCGTGATATTTTATAGGAAGTCATCCAATGCACCACTTTTATTAAGATTTATGCTCATTAGCAACACTGATGGTAGATCAAAAACTCTGCACTGGAAAGCGAAAATCAAAGGTGCTTCAATCTCATCCCAGATGAGCACCACTTTGCTTCAAAAACGTTCGGTCAGTACCAACGACTTCATCAGGAACCAGCCACAGTACTTGCTCTGAAATTAAGACAAGTGCTGTGTAACAAATGTTTTCCAGGACATTAACATTTAAAAAACACTGGTTTACAATTCTTACAGATATCTGTTGTTCCACGTGTGTGTAGCCGACGTTTCGGACAGAAGGCATCTTATTAAAAACACCTAAACATCAATTTTGATTATATATGGACTTTAAGTACTACTTTATGCAAATAATAAGGTTCCTAACCATAGTAGTTGCTTTTAAATGCAGCCTTGCAAGACGCTAATGACCAGCCTTAATCATCTCAGCCCACTCTGCAGTGGCAATGACGGTCAAAAAAATCAAAACTGATGTCACAATTGACACACAGCCTTTAGATGACTGTTATCCAAGACGTCAGCCATGTCTAGACTTTGTATGGCTGATTAGAAGTAACATAAATGCCTATTCCCGTATGCAATCCTCCAATGCAGCCAGATTATGCAGCCTAAACGTCCCACAGCAGGAACATTACATCCAGATTATTCACTATAGTCCTGGGTCAGTCCTGCTGTGTTTTCCTTGAGTCTTCCTATTAGGTTTGGATCCAAATCTGGACTATACGATGGTACTGTACTGGAATGTATTTGATTCAATGAACTGAATTACAATTGATTTAGAGTCAAAGTTTATATGAATTATTCCAGTTTGTCTGGTAAAGTGCCATAAAAATTACTTTTTATGTAAATTGTCACAATATAAATACGTTGAATTGAGGTGACATGAATTAAAATGTACGTTACTGTTCTTGGCCAAAGATCTTAATCAATTACTTATTTATAGCTGCAGCATGGCAAAAGGCATGTGCATTTAAAGGAAAGGGGGGCAACAGGCTTTTATCTAGCCCTTGTTTCAGTTAGGCCTGATAACAAAACGTTGGTTTATTCAAGTTAAAACAGGTAAACTGCATATGGAGAATTTTCAATAAACTTATTTAGTTTATTCAGTTTTTAACTATTTTCCTGTAATCAACACTTGTATTCAGAAAAAATTCTTTGTGTTTTATGCATTTCCTACTAGGCAAATCATTTATCATTATTTGATTCAAATCCTTGTATGGAGAGCCGTTTCATTCAAAATTAAATAATTCAACGGCTCTCCATCCCTTGAACATGCTCAAGTCTCAAATCATCTTATGAAGTGAGAAGCCCTTGCTGTTTACACATCAAGCATCACCATCTTGTGCAAACCAGGCAATTATTCACACAGTTTTAATAATTCCTTGACACCTATTCTAACACTGTACACTACTTGTAACCATACCACCGGCCTAAAAAATATAATGATTTTCCAATATGCAAATCTGATTTCTGTGCAAAACACAAACTTGAGGCTGCACAGTGTAACAGGTCCACACACAGTGTAAAACAGACCTGTTTTCTGCTAATACACACAGCTGAGGTAAAAAGCAAGAGGCAGACGCCCATATGTGAATGCAATTCTAATGCCTCTGGTCTGAGCCACACTGCAGTCATAAAAATGCATCAACCAAACACAGACGGCAGGAGGCTCAATCACAGGTGTAGCATACAGGCTGCAGCTGTCTATAGATATACTTTATCCACGCCAGACTATCATTTGGATAATTCAATATGATCTTGTTCAGTATCTTTAGATGTGCTCAGTGCACATGAACGCACAGTTTATCAATTCTTCTGCTCCCGACATGAATGATCAAGTTTCATGAAATATGCATATAAATGTGTGGGACGTGGAGAAATGGTGACACTGGCTGCCGACCATTTCACACACACGCCAAGCCCCCCCCCCCCTGCCACAAAGCAAACACACACTAAAGGGAGGCAAATACACAAAGCGCACACACTCCCTCAAATAAACCTGACACACCAACACACAAACACTTCCACCACACTGCGGATGTGGAACATTCCTCTGGCTTCAAAAAATAGAGGGAGAACAAACAGGGAGGAGGGAAAAAGTGGCAAGGGAAGTGTTGGAGGAGAGAGAGATTGAACAGTTCGCTGCAACCCCCCCTTCCTCCTTTTCCTTTCTTTCCGCTGTCAATCATTCTCCTCAATATTCCCGGTCAACAACGCAAAGCTTCAAGCTCCGTTCAATGAATGATTTATTTGAGTTATCTTTCTCTCCACCCAGTGTTAATCTTTTTCATCACTTTATTCCTATAGACAGAGGGAGGGCTTTGTTCCTGCATTAGGAGCTAAAGTTAAATCAACAGATGGAGCTTTGTTCAAATTTCTTACTCCCAAAACTGAAGACTTATGGGGGAATAAATCTTTAAGGCTTGACAGTAAATTGAAATTCTGTCTTTTTTGAGTGCACCAATCATTGATTAGCACGTCAAAACTGACAAATCAGTTTTTTTTCCCTCTTCATTGAAATGAAACACTGAAAATTCCACTTTGTTATAGTGCATGGAAGGAAAATCAAAAGCAGCAGGTTACAAATTAAAGAAAAATGTAAACTGGTATCAGCCAGTAAAAGTTGTATAAGCACATCTCTACGTTAAATATAATCTCCTTTATCAGATATCTAATCTAAATAAAATGTATTGAAATATTACAATGTTATATATCAGACCGATCATTGGGACTAATGATCAAAACTAGCAAGAACATGCAGATAAGTCACAAAAATTGTAAACCAACCTATTCTTTAAACTCAGTTTTCTACAAAATGAGAAAACATAAGATCAAGGTACACTGCTCAAAAAAATAAAGGGAACAGTCAAATAACACATCCTAGACCTGAATGAATGAAATATTCTCATTGAATACTTTGTTCTGTACAAAGTTGAATGTGCTGACAACAAAATCACACAAAAATCATCAATTGAGATCAATTTATTAACCAATGGAGGCCTGGATTTGGAGTCACACACAAAATTAAAGTGGATAAAAACACTACAGGCTGATCCAACTTTGATGTAATGTCCTTAAAACAAGTCAAAATGAGGCTCAGTATTGTGTGTGGCCTCCACGTGCCTGTATGACCTCCCTGTCTCCTGAGGGATCTCCTCTCAGACCTGGACTAAAGCATCCGCCAACTCCTGGACAGTCTGTGGTGCAACATGACGTTGGTGGATGGAGCGAGACATGATGTTCCAGAATCAGATTCAGGTCTGGGGAACGGGCGGGCCAGTTCATAACTTCAATGTCTTCATCTTGCAGGAACTGCTGACACACTCCAGCCACATGAGGACTAGCATTGTCCTGCATTAGGAGGAACCCAGGGCCAACCGCACCAGCATATGGTCTCACAAGGGGTCTGAGGATCTCATCTCGGTACCTAATGGCAGTCAGGCTACCTCTGGCGAGCACAAGGAGGGCCGTGCGGCCCACCAAAGAAATACCACCCCACACCATTACTGACCCACTGCCAAACCAGTCATGCTGAAGGATGTTGCAGGCAGCAGATCGCTCTCCACAGTGTCTCCAGACTCTGTCACGTCTGTCACATGTGCTCAGTGTGAACCTGCTTTCATCTGTGAAGAGCACAGGGCGCCAGTGGCGAATTTGCCAATCCTGATGTTGTCTGGCAAATTCCAAGCATCCTGCACGGTGTTGGGCTGTGAGCACAACCCCCATTTGTGGACGTCGGGCCCTCATACCTTTCCTCATGGAGTCGGTTTCTAACCATTTGTGCAGACACATGCACATTTGTGGCCTGCTGGAGGTCATTTCGCAGGGCTCTGGCAGTGCTCCTCCTGTTCCTCCTTGCACAAAGGTGGAGGTAGCTGTCCTGCTGCTGGGTTGTTGCCCTCCTACGGCTTCCTCCACGTCTCCTGGTGTTCTGGCCTGTCTCCTGGTAGCGCCTCCAGGCTCTGGACACTACGCTGACAGACACAGCAAACCTTCTTGCCACAACTCGCATTGATGTGCCATCCTGGATGAGCTGCACTACCTGAACCACTTGTGTGGGTTGTAGAGTCCGTCTCATGCTACCACGAGTGTGAAAGCACCACCAACATTCAAAAGTGACCAAAACATCATCCAGAAAACATCAGTACTGAGAAGTGGTCTGTGGTCCCCACCTGCAGAACTACTCCGTGAATGAAGGAGTGAAGGAAGGAGGGAAGGAGGGAAGGAGGGAAGGAAGGAGGGAAGGAGGGAAGGAGGGAAGGAAGGAAGGAAGGAAGGAAGGAAGGAAGGAAGGAAGGAAGGAAGGAAGGAAGGAAGGAAGGAAGGAAGGAAGGAAGGAAGGAAGGAAGGAAGGAAGGAAGGAAGGAAGGAAGGAAGGAAGGAAGGAAGGAAGGAAGGAAGGAAGGAAGGAAGGAAGGAAGGAAGGAAGGAAGGAAGGAAGGAAGGAAGGAAGGAAGGAAGGAAGGAAGGAAGGAAGGATGGATGGATGGATGGATGGATGGATGGATGGATGGATGGATGGATGGATGGATGGATGGATGGATGGATGGATGGATGGATGGATGGATGGATGGATGGATGGATGGATGGATGGATGGATGGATGGATGGATGGATGGATGGATGGATTTATATTCCCATGTTTTATTCTGTATTTGCTCTGTGGAGAGACCATTTGTTTACATGCAAGTATGCTGGTCTGAAAGTCATACACAATTAACAATATGTGTATTTTTAGTGATTTTCAACTTTGTTCTTTGCCAAACAGGAATCAGTGCGTGTGTGAATGTGTGTGTGGCCAACAACATTTAGCAGCGACTTAACGTCTAAAATTATGGCCAAACTATTTCAATGCGACCACCTAAAAAGATGACAGTTATGATATAACCTTTGATGCGTTCATTAAAATGTGCGTTTTTCCAGATTTAGCACTTTTCAAGAAATGAAAAACATCACATTAAATATAATCTAAAGTTCTTCCTACATTGAGACTTCAAAAGTAAAAGTTTGTCACATTTTTTTGCATTAACTGGCAATTTCAAAAATGAATGTCTAACCATTTCATTAAATAAATCAGCATAAGTGTCCCAATATATGGAAGAGAAAAACGGATCCATCAGTCACTCAATAATTGTGATACCCCTGACGGCCAATTTGTGTAACATCTCCTGACAGCTGAGAACGAGTCATTTTACAGCGACCATTACTGCATATGAAAAAGGTAAAATTATGCACAGCTTTTGAACAGCCTCTGAAACCTCCTCCAGGAAACATTTTCTTTTTGTTCTTTTAAGGGCTTTTCAAGACCTGCAGACACCCAGCAGACTCCTGTCAGGCTGGAAAGCAATGTGTAGGGTAATAATTTTCTGTCCAGAGCTGGTGAGAATGACGGATGGAGAGAGGGTGGGGGATGGGGGAAGAGAAGGCTTGCAGCTGAGCCTCCAAACCGAATGAAATTCTCCACAGCTCCAGTGAAAACACTGGAGGGAGGGGGAGGGAGGATGCGAGAGGATGGGAGGGCAGTGAAGCTGACGGTGGAGGTTTAGATGGACGTCAGGAAAAAAACTATTTCTGCACTGGGCATGGTACAAAAACAAAATAAAATGTTTGAGTAGAACTTCATAATTAACAAGTATTTAATACATCCTGCAAATATGAGAAACAATATAATCATTGCAAGCTCAATAATTGGTGTTTAAAAAAAATAGTGCCATTTTGTAACTGTATTTAAAAAAATCTGATTATTTGTCATGTATAGATATGGGAAAACATTGGGACATCCCTTTTGAGTTTGTCTAAAATATTTCCACATGTGGATATTCTATCAATAAAAAAAAGAAAGATCCAAGTAATTAACCATATCATTAAAACTGAAATTTGCAAAAGGTCATTTTAAAAAATGCAATTTCTGGTGAGCTGTAAGCTAGGACTCTGCCACACTTCTTCTCCAGCTAAAATGGCTAAAATTACACTCAGCATCAGGTGATCCAGCTGATGCTGAGAAAATTGTTACTCAGCATTTGAAGCAGGTTTGCCCTTTTCAAGCCCTGGACACGGAGTGTGGCTCTCCTGCCTGTTGAACTGAGAGGGAACACCAGGGCGACTTTAAAAGACAATGACAATATCCGGACCATCTGGGTACACAATTTCATAGCAACTATTGTCAGCCTGCACCTAACTAGTTGGAAGCTCAGTTTTTCTTAGCGCTCCTAAACGCATCACTCGCCCCTCCTCCCCCGCCCATGCGGAAAATTCCAGAGCCCACAGATTGTTTACTAGTTGAGACGGGGAAGCATGGAGGCACAGAACTGTCCAACTATAACACCAACCAAAGACCGGGGCTTTTGGAATACTGATCGGGATAAACCAAATATAGCAATCCAGGAAAACAACAGGCTCTGAATTTGAAGCACGGAGGTGGACTTGTTGTGGTTTGCAGATGCTTTGCAGCAGCAGGACTTGGTCAGCTCACCATCATAAAATGAACCATGCTTTCTAACCAGTGTCAGAGGGTGGAGGAGGAACACGAGACCATCTGTTAACAAATTAGGTTAAACTGGACCCTGCAACATGGCAAGGATTAAATCCACAAGGGACAAAATGAAAGGTCCTGGGCCATGTCAAAGCCCAGATTTGAATACTTTGAGATGCTGTGAGGTGACCTGAAATGGGATGTGCATGAAGGAAAACCCCTAAAACATCTCACAGCTGAGAACTGAAAAGTGGTGCAGACGTTCCTCAGACTGACGTCAGCATCCCACTGAGGTTGATCCAACCAAAAGGGGAACGAACTGTGTTGTGTCTTTTTCCTCCGTGAGAAAACACATTTATATTGATACCTATTGTTTAATGAGCAAAACAAATTTAATTTTGGTAGTTTAAGTGAAAGTAAGTTGCTTGCTGTTAAGAAGATAAATAAAACATGAGACCAGTCACCCAAATCTGGACATGTCTTAATCGAGCACTGAACATTTATTGTGTGATGACCGTATATGGCATGTCTTTGACTTGACATGTTCTTGTCTCACTGTGTATTCCTAACGTCATCCAGCAGAATTTCAAGAGGTTTTAATCGTTTCCTGAAAATGATTAAACTAAAAATGTGAATGACCCATCCTGCTCTACTCCTGACAGCCTATAATAAATCTCCATTCAGTGAAATGATGACGATGAGATTCAATCAATCAGTAAAAAAAAGGTTCATTCAGGCAGAGTTTAGAACACGACACAGCCCCGTTTTAACAGGAAACACCTAAATATGAATGAGCAGTATGACATCTAGGGATTTAGACATTTCTCTGGGTTGGTTGTTAGGTTAGACCAACATTTTAAACCTACTGTTTGTGAAGTCACCATTTAACAAAGTAAAGCATCTCTTGTTTCTATCCTGCTAAATGATTAGCCTACCATGTTGTTTCAGGCTTAGCAATTTTTTTAAGCAGAATGTCCTTCACTCCAGTCCAAAACCTCCACAGATCAGACAATAACATAGGATAAGTTCACTCAGATACTGTTTCAGTAATTCATCTGAGATCAGAAATTCAAACAAATACCCTTGATTTGATAACGTGCAAACAATGTTCCCTAAAACAAAATTTCTTTAAATACCTGTTTGTACATAAAAAAACAAACTCCCCAAAAAACCATACCAGGTATTGCATGCTTCATCTATACCTTACACATTTTCCTACACACCTAAACCTCACCTTCATTGAAAAACACACCTGTCAGTGCTGTGGTGCTGCAGCACAGAGCAGCGGACAGCACCGAAGCCATAATGAAAGAAAACAGGCAGCGTGGAGGCCTGCCTGATGAGGGCCGACAGGTTGGAACTGGCCAGTGGCCGAGCTGTCCTGAATGGGCTGTTTTATCTGTCGGAAGACACAGTGGCCTCCAAAACTGGAGACTGGCTGGCATCATGGTCATGTTTCTGAGAAAATCCTCTTCAGTCAAGGTTACCGGCTCCAAGCTTTTGTCATGATTTCATTTTCTGAGAAAAAAATCTACTTTTTATTTCTTTCTGCTGTTATTGGTCTTATTAGAAGAGAAAGCTGTTCCAGACTGATATGTAGTGTCCTGTTTTATCAATCCATTCCTTCTTCTTTTGTTGCCTTAGATCTACTTAGGAAAACAAAAATGACTCACCCAACCGCCCTGCACACATAGCATGCTAACAGAACTTACACAACTTGCAATTTTAACCTTAAAATAATCATATTACCTATATTTTCTTATAAAGTACACTGAAATTTAAAACAATGGTAACCTTCTCAATTAAAAGTACTCAAAGCGTAGTTTTATGGAAAACTAAATTAATACAACTGTATATAGAATTAGAGAAATCAGAGATTTTTTGAAGCCTCTATTTCCTTTCAAATCTGAACTAAGAGTGAACTTTTGTTGGAGATTAAGTTTAATGAGCAATTTAATTTTAAACATTTACTTGTTAAGTTCCAATTACTATTTGAACAAGTTACCAAAACTAAAATCTATTTACCAAAAATATTGTCATCAGGGAAATATAATATAAATAGTATTGTTAAATATCGGTTATCGTCCATAACAGCAATATTGATATCAGATATCAATACTGGCCCAAATTTATTTCCTTCCTTCCTTCCATCCATCCTCCATTCAGTGTTGTATGTAGCTGGTGGCTAACTCCAACACATGAGAGGCGGGATGTGAGAGGCCAACAAACCAACCATCAGAGGTGCACGATATACTGAATCGCTACTATAGGCTACTATATTACATGTGGCACACTAATGACATATTTGGCCAGTTGAATTGACTCTTGCTGCCACTGAAACCAAACCTGTCCTATAACTGGATGGCTGAATGACAGAGGAAATCATGATGATGGAAAACAAACAGAAGAGTGAGGAAAATGTGGGTTAAATACAGGAGATATTTTTATTTGTATTAAACAAAAATATGACAGTTATGTGGTTTTCTTATATCGTGCGGGTCTACCTAACATGCAGGGACTGTGGGCGGAAGCCAAAGACACTTGAGAAAAACTATCAATGCCATGTGCCAAATACACAGTATTGTTTCTGCATATGTTCTATATTTTATAGATGTTATTCAGCGTAAAATACTGCATGATTAACAGTTTGCTCTATTCAAATCTTACGTAAATGACAGTCTACCTTCACAGCAGCAGCCTCCTGAACTGAAATTAGAAAGTGTAATTCAGACAATTTACAGTTGCACCACATTTTTGTTCCTACTTGCATTGCAAAGTATCTTAGTTCAAGTTGAAGTAATATGGAAATTACAGACACAAAGACGCTGCAGCCATGCTACGGACCTGGCATGCAATGAGTCAACGTCAACACATCACGGGAGATAATTAACCTCACAGTGATCGCATGTGCTGCCCAAATGGTTTATACATGTACAAAATCTCAAGTACAGCGTTCGGCCACATGACAGTCATACGACACCAACACAATTATATCTTCCCCAAGTGAAGGTGAAAAATCTGCCTTCCAGTTCAAACTATGTGAAACACTTCCTCACTGTGATAATTTCCTGCAACACTTAACAAGGGCTGATTAAAAGAACTGAAATGCTCTGTAGCCTTCACAGCCAAACTTAGTTCTGTTTCCACTGCATTAGAGGATAAAAAATATCAGGAATAGTTTTCTTCCTTTTATGACAACACAGAGAAGTAATGCAGTGAAACACAAGCCTCCAGACCACACCTTGTTTCTGACTGAAACACCCAGCCTTCGTCAATCTCCTGAATTGACGCATTAAAAGAGCTTTAGAAAAGACTGCAGTCAGCTGGGGGTGCAGTGAACATTCATCCCGGCATAAGGAAAACATGCAGATCCCTTTTAGAGCTCATTCTGCAATCAATTATCCAAAACAAACACTCCAACTCTAACTTTATGAGACAGGCCTCTGGAGATTATGATCTAACAGTTAATCTAATTACCAGGCACACTGCTGGCAAATGTTTCAACTGTAAGAAAATATGAGCTGAATATGACCCATTTAGAGCTTAGATTTGTCAAACGTGAAGGATTTGGAGCATATATACTGCACAAAGACAACTTCTGACACCAAAAAGGCAAAATAAGCTAAATATTTTGCTTTTCTAAAAAAAAAAAAACTCTAGATTTTCAGACATCTGTCAAGTTTTGAATATGAAATCTGAAAGCACACAAATGTTGCTCCTGGTCTGCAAGAAAACCACGTGCACCGGTGTTGTCTCAGGTCTTCATGAATGAAGGCATAGCCGGCAGAATCTGACGAAAACCTGAAAAAACCATCTGGTAAAGGCAGCGAATGACAACACTTTAAACGTGCTCTACGCCTATAGATTACAAGTCAAAATTAGTTAACCTAATCCGTGAGGCATTTTATATCCATTCATAATAGCACTTTTACAAAAAACACATGAGTATCCTGGTATGGACTGAAATGTATTTTCTGAGGAGACGATAGAAACCGATCCATTTCATTACTTACTATTCCTTTCAGCTGCAAAAGTATTTGTTTTAAAAAAAGAAAATTACAAATTTTTCCTATAAAGTACTGTGCAAAGGGGAAACCACCCCTGATTCATTTACAATATATTTCCAAGGAGACAAAGTTTCTTGTAAATATTCTGAAGGGGTCCAAGGTGTGGTCCAGCTAAGGACAGTCTGGGAATCATCCAGTGTCGAGATTCATATTTTCTGTCAAACTTTATCTGAATCCATGAAAACAACAAAGAGAAAGTATGTGTCTCGGTGACAGAGTTGTGTTGACACAACGCTGGGCAATATGTTAAGTTATTTATACCTGCATGATTCACAGGTCAGAGCTAAGTGGCTCACCAGTCAAAAACAATATTGCTACTAAAATTGTCAGGCCCTGGACTTGAGTGAGCAGAAGCAACTGCTACTGTCAGATCTTTTTAAAAACCTTTAGAAACAAACAAAAAACACTGATTAAAGAACTCCTTTAGATCAGAAGGAAGTCAGGGTATTAAAAATTGCTTTGTAAATTTTCACTTCGATTTATTTCAGCTCCTGGTAAAAAGTTAAAACTCGAGTTTCCTAATTTCTATCAAATCAGAAGGTATAAACATATAAATGTTCAAAAAATATTTAGGGTTCCTTGTGTGTAAAAAAAGAAACTCTTGGCTGGACCGATCTGGCTTACAAAAAGTAAGTTGAAGGAGGGTGCACACAGTAAAGCACTCATATGACCACTCTGTTTCTCAATATCGTTCCTTCGGCTAAATTACGTTCAAATTTCAGTTTGTAAAATGGTAAATGGACTGAACTTATATAGCGCTTTTCCAGTCATACAGACCGCTCAAAGCGCTTTACACTAGAGCCACATTCACCCAATTGCACTCACTAACGCTCACACATTCATACACAGATACGCAGATCGGTAGGCAACTTGAGGTTAAGTGCCTTGCCCAGGGGCACATCGACATATGGCAGGAGGAAGCTGGAATCCAACCCACAACCTTCTGATTGCAAGACGACTACTCTTCCTACTGAGCCACAGTCGCCTGTTGAAGTTGTTTAATTTAATTTTCAAAAAACGGCACCCCGATAAATGAAATCTGGAAGTATCTGCCCTGCATACAACCTGCAGACATAAACAAAACTAGCAAAATCAATGACCACTTCATTTCACCTGTTACTGTTGTTTAAGTGGGATGAAAGCACCGGCTGGCTTATTGTTATACAGAAGAACACCACGGAGCTCCCTGTGTTAACTTGCAGGGCTAAAATAGACCTGTGCAGTTTTTGTATTTGGTTTGGAGAAGGTGAACAGTAATGCAGTTCTTTTGAATCCCTGGAGGCTGGGAGATGGTGAGCCTCATGTTGTGCCAGGCAGTCTCTGCAGGATGTGTGTGTGTGTGTGTAGGTGGATGGGGGTGGAAGTAGAGGTTGAACACTACCTGGCCATTATATAAAGCTCCAACTCTCAGCTACAGGGCTTTGTGCTGAGCGCCAGCCTCCTCCCCATCCTCCTCCCCTCTTTGTCCTCCCATCCCCCCACCTCTTAGCCTTCCAGCTTCTCTGACTCAGGCTTAACTATGAAATGCCTCCGCCTGTTGTTTCTGTTGTTTTCTCCCTCTCTTTTCTCTCTAGAACCCCAATCATGGTGCTCATTGTGGCTCAAACAAAGAACATTTTGGGGATAAAGACGTAGATGAGGGTAGGTCTTCTTGTGGCTGGATAAGATCAGGTGACCCAGCTGGACGTACTTCTTAAAGACTTCTCTTTTAATCATTAAATGCCATTCATCCACACCTGAGGCTACTAGGGTCTAGTCCCAGCTTGCCACAGGAAGATAGACATCTAAAACCAGCTGCGTTCAATGCTAAGCATCATGAAATGTTGACAAGGGTGTTTCTGATCTGAGGACAAGATAGCAAAGGTTCAAGTTGCACTCTTTTTAAACACTGGCAAAATAGCCCATCGGTGAGAAGAACCAAACCTTCTGTTTACTAAAGACAAAACGACCACCCTAAAGGTGTAAAGCTGAAAGGATATTAGAGACAAAAGTCTGATGTTCTGGTGACAAAAACAGGAACAGAGGAGTAGCAGTCGGCTGCAGCCTTTTAACCGACTCAGTTGGCAGAGGTCGACAGGACTTGAGATGAAGGGGAATGGCAGAGACATGAGCAGGAGACAACAGGCTGGGCAGGACCGCAGATGCCTTTCATCTTGAGAACGGCCTCTTTGATGTTGGACTGCATATACGGACCGCTGCTACGCTACTGAGCTCCAGTCCAGGGTTTTATTCAGGGGAAGATGACAGTCTTGATGGGTTCATAAGATTTCTTTCCTCTCTTCTCCATATCTAACAACCAATACATGACACCGATGCAGAAAGCATAAAAAAACTATTTGAATTGATTTGTTGCATTTGAAGTTAGCTACAAAAGCAAAACATCAACTCTTCACTAGTTTTTTTTAGAGACTTCCCACTAAATGCTGAAAATGGCTAAAAAACATCAAACCTGACAGTCATCTTAACAGTTGTAGTTACCTAATGGCTTTAACACTGGGCAGCACATTAAACTAATTACATCATCTGCTAACACTTTCCAAGGGATTAAGATCTAAAGAGAGTTTATTTTAGATTCACAGGGAAGCTATAAAACTCAAAACCAGCAGCAACAAACGGCTGACGATCCGTCTTCTGATGCTGTTTCAAATGGAAGGCGACACCAACCAAGACAGGACACATTTCCAGTGGAAGATGGGGTTGGTGTGGGACAACTGGATGTGTGGAAGAGTGTACTCACCTGTGCATGGTGCCAAGTATGGTTTACTGTCCTTTAAAGTTTTAAGCAGCTCATTGACTGTTGCTCTAAAGTGAACATGTAGTCAGAATTAGAGTTGTGCAGTATATTGAATGGCAGTGGTAATGACTGGTCTGATGCAGCATACGGCATCCAGTTTATTCAAAGTACCACGCATCAATGTACATCATACAAATATTTGAACAACTGGATTAACTCCAACTGCTCAACGCCCAAAACCGTCAGATAGAGATGGCCGAAAAGCTTCCCAACGGAGGGAAAATCTTAAAACAAATAAGAAGAAGAGTCTTGGAAAGCTGACAAAACAACCCCATCAATGTCCAGACCCAAACGGGCTGTTCAGTGAAAGCAGAAAGCAATTACTAACGTTTTTGTGCTGAAATCTTCCCATCCTTCACTTCTGATGACAATTTGGCCTTTTTGGATGAAATCAAAACCTTTGACTTCCACAAGTATTAATGATTTAGTAACCCAGATGTTAAAGCTTGCAGGTGATCTATAAAAGTGCCAGACCAGTGAGGAAAAGGTGTGTTTTACTGCAAATGGATATCTTTAGTGCAATATTTAACAGCATTGCGTCTGCATGTTTTTTCTGACATCCTGCAGCTGTAGTTTTACCTGTCAACATCCCCAAGTGTGCTTTCAATATAATTTCTAAGATTATCTCACAGCATCTTTCTTCACCCACTCTAGAAAGCATGTTTTCTTGTCTTTTACAAGAAAAAAGATGGGGAGGGACACTCCCACTAAAAATATAAAGCAAATTAAACAATTCAGACTTATTCTCATCACAAAATGTGGTCCCTGCAGGCCAGTGGCAGTCTACGGGGTTGTCTCAAGAAAGGATCAAGACTGTAGCACAAGCACGAGTCATGTTGTTTTGGGCGTTTACCTGTGCTTGAAAAGCTAGTACATTGAATTATGAACTAGTTGTAGGCGCGCAGCACATCTAGAAAATAATGTAATTGGAACACCATTTTACAAAATATCAAAATACTCACACTCTGCATCCTAGCAATGTATTGGATCAGATGTAGATAAATAAAAAATAAACGCACTAAGCCTTTGCAGTGAACACACCACACAGAAAGATGTTTTAATTTTCTCCAACTGCAGGCTGACTGCAGCGTCTATGCAGCTTCAATGCAGCGTATCAATTATGATTAACCCATATTTTCCTTCATCATATAGTCCCAACCATAGTTTGTGGGTTGTGAGGCTATTAATTGTTTCCTGTTTTTAACGGAACAAATCGATTGGCCAAAGATCAGACAATAAAAAAGCAATCTCTCTCAGGAAACCTAATGATAAATATTACAGGCAATTAGTGTTGTAAAAAGGTGAGCAAAGGCTTTAAGGGATTATGTGGGCTAATAAATTATAACTGTACACAGATCAGTATAACACAAAGATACTGCAGTACACAATAACGCTCATTTCCCAAAACATCTGTGTTTCACAAACAAAACCAAAGATTGCTGTAAAAGTGTCACAGATAAAACAGTCCACACTGAGAATAAACAAACAGGAAGTAGCTGATTTGACCAAACTAACCTTTATCACACAAAAACTTGAGCTTGCTTTTTCAGCTAATTGCTTGACGATGGTTACAAAATTGTGCTTCGCTGTCCTCTAATTTGAAGACTTTACAAGTGGAAGGGAGATAAGCACGGCTTAAAGCAAAGCACGTTAATTTGTGTTCTTGCAAAACCAAAAAGGATTTTCCGCTCTTGGCATACTACTTCCTGAAGAATGAACAGTGTGGAGAATCAGTGTGTTGAGCAGAACACCCCTAGGTCAAAAGGTCAATGTAGGGGCCACGACTGGTTAGACCTCAACAAAAACATCTTTTCCATCATGACGCCACCTCATGTGACTACAGGCTGCAGTTGTCCCACGAGAAGAAGCTGCTTTTCAAGACAGATGGATGTTTTAGCTTCTAACGTCTTATTTTATATTGAAGTTTTACTTTTCATCAAATGTAAGAAAAATAGAAAATCCTTGTGTTACACCATGAGTGTCCATGTATTTACATCTTCCTCATCTACAGTTATTATCCATACCCTTAGCAGATTACGATTCTAAATGATTTTATTTAACCAAGAAGTTAGTTCCTGATAGGAAAACCAGGTATCTCTTCAAAGAGAATAAAATAATGTACAGGGAAATCCGTTACAAAATGTTTTATATGTATTTATTTCTATGTGGCATTTCAAATGGCATGTCAAACTTTTCATACCCTTCTAAACAATCAATGAAAAATCGTTTATTTGAATTACAGCATCAAAACTTAACCCTTCATATAAATAGTGAGCAATTTATGTTATGTTTCCATGATAATTTGATCATTTATATTTTATTTTGAGCTATATGTCTTTAAGTTTGGAAGGTCTCCTTGCCATCACCTTAATCTTCAGCTTGCTCCAAAGATTCTCTGGCTGGGCCACTCTAAACTAGGAATATCGAAATCTGATGTTAATATTGCTGTTATGGCCGACAACCGACATTATATATATTTTATATATTTCCCTACCCTTTCAACTCCACGGAAAAACGTCTGCGCTGCATCAATGTCATAAATACCAACCCGCTCCCCTTCCTCTACCAAAACACAAACAGGAAGTAGGTGGAAATAAAAACCGCTTGTTAATATTGGCCCCATCTTATGGGGCCGATACCAATAATATTGGTTTGTAGGTTTTAAACTAAGGCTGATCAAAGAAATAAAGGTATTTTTCATGTCATGTTACACAAACCATAACTTTAATTCATTATGAGCATTTTTAACATAATGTAGAGCCCTGCATCCCCGCTTGTAAAACATGAACCATGACTAGGAAGAGAAAGTGAGCCCACAGATGGCAGAGATAGATTATAATAACAGCTAATCACTCTGTCCCACCTGCTGCCTCGTGCTGTCATTCAGCTGTATATGACGGCTGAAAGCTGGGATTGCCTTTGACCAGAGTGGGGTAATACCAAGACTGAATTAGTTGTACACAGCTCCAAAACACTTTATTCAAATAACTGAATTATCTCCTCTGTTTGTCACTAAATTTTACAAGAGCTGCTAATCACTTCAATCAGGAGCGTTCTTGGGGACTGGAAGGGCACATCTCTACCCTAAACATTCCCACACATTCAGAAAGATGAAGCAGATTGTTAGGAATGCCTCTTGCACTGTAACCTACACTCATGGCATCATTTTAAAATCATGCTATATATTTTTTAAAGAAACAGTTTTGAACATTTGGGAGAGGTTATAAGTTACTGGCTTTCTGTTCTACGGTTGTGTGTTGGCCAGAGTAATGGACACTCAACCCACCTGTTGCTGCACACTGTCAGTCAGCTGGTTGGAGGAGTGTAATTCACGTAAGTTTGTCTTTGTTAACAGAAATATGAAGTTGTCTTTCTGTTGCAAAAACACGAACAGGATTTGATGCACCACACCTCTGTTTTTATACAGTAACGTTAACTAGACACACCTGTCCTCTAAAAACTACAACTACAAAGTGTAATGGTGAAATAAAGATACAACCGCAGGTTGACTCCAGGGGCTATTAGGTGTCTACATTTTTACCAGAAAATTAGCTTAAATTTCCCTTAAGCCGGGGACACACGACTTTCACTAGTGTCTCAGATTTAGTTAAACGCATATGTGAATATGATTTGGATAGTGTTTAATGCATCTCATTTTCATTGGCTGTCAGCTACACACGATCAGTTCACACAACCCAACTGCCTCCACAAACACCTCAGAAAACTCTAACATGTTTGTTTGACTGTGAGTGAGCTTGGATTGGGTCGGTTCCCCTCACACACCAGCAGAGTTTTATGCCCATTCGCCCGGTCGACTGACCGCAACCAGTGCCGACTGACGCAGGCGTTCCCCGGCAGGGAATCAGGGGGTAAAATCGGTCCAAAAACATGTAGCGTGTCCCCAGTTTATCTATCATCAAAACTAAAATAACTATACATTAAAAACAACAACAATTACTATATCTATAACAATATATCAAAGCTGTATGTGATTTATGGTTTTTGTCATGATTTACATTTTTTTTATTTAATTTTCTTTTAATAGCAACTAAACATAAAAACACTGTATTTTTGCTCTCGTTTATCACATAGTTTGATATTACAAAATATAGGGCAGAAACAATTAATCGGATTAATCGTGATTAATCGATCATTGAAATTATAGTCAATAATTTTGTAATCGCATAATCGTAACAGACTCTAAAACATGAACAACCACTCAGAGCAGTAATTAGGCCAAAATTGTACAAAAAATGTAAATATTTGAGATCAAAAACCTTCTTTGTCTGTAAATATGATCTACCCAGAACTCCTCAAGTGGCCTAGCCTTAGTTTCACCTGCTTTAAATTCTGTAAAAAATCTTCTATTAAGCACCTTTTGCTATTCGATTAGTAATCGATTAAGCAAAAAAATAGTCGACAGATTATAGATTTTAAAATCGATTTAATCGATTCAAAACAGTTGTTAGTTGCAGCCCTGATAAAATACTTCTGGATAATGTGGTCTAAAAAAGGCAGAGTGACTGTCCTGAACAGAGGGCTTTGTTTGAGATTGATTGGAAACTGGAAACTAATGCCGAGGCCTGTTGTTCTCTGAATCTTAATAAGTGCGTGATAAGTCATACGTGATAAAAGTGACAGTACAAATCTCTGCAAACAAGTTGCACAGAGCTGTCAATGGAGGGACAAACTGACTCTTCAAACAAAGCACTCCTGGGTGCCAAGGGAGCAAGGAACATCCTTTGATGAACCCACTTTTCATTCATTTACTTTTTCTTGTTCCACACCAAAACATTTCCAATAGTGAAATATTCCAAGTCCCAGAAAATATGCTGGAAGAAATGGCTTTTCTCTTTTCCTTCCAGTTGGAAACAAGCAACTGAGCTCCACACTGCATCCTACCCATGTCCATCTCAAATGTGACATGTTTCCACAGCAACAGCGCTGTGTAACTAAATCACCACAGGAGTTAAGGAAAGCTCCATCTCTGCAAAACCACACAAAAGTCGATGACTGCAGACAGCATGTACTCTCACGGGACCAGAAAGGTCTGACTATAATGGAGCTGGAATGCCAGTTTGACTGAGCAGAACATGTAGAACATAGATCCTGTTGCCTGAAGTGACAAAACATGTTTGTTATCTTTATCTGGTAGGCCAACTGGTGAACCTCACTGAACAGTGAGAACATGGATAAAAGGCAACAAACCGTCTATGACAGTTTGCTCCAGTTGTTTCAACACTAAAC
The DNA here is from genome assembly GCF_021462225.1 of Girardinichthys multiradiatus. Lineage (NCBI taxonomy): Eukaryota > Metazoa > Chordata > Actinopteri > Cyprinodontiformes > Goodeidae > Girardinichthys > Girardinichthys multiradiatus. Next base: position 16,700,758 of record NC_061797.1, read on the forward strand.
ATCTCTGACATCTCTGTAACAGAAGAAACATGCAACATCTGTATCGAGTTTGGCATTGTGGAGTTCATCACATCTGTTGTGCACTACTCCACGTCCTAATTCCATTTATCAAGCTTTTTATATTCCCATCCTTTTTCCGGACTGGTGCAGAATAAAGTGTCACATCTAAACCTTACGTCTTCAAACCTGAGTTCATTCAGCAGCGCATGAGAACAGCAATCACACACTGTGACGTTTCCACCTGAACTTCTCATTCTGCTCCAGATTGAAATTAAATGCAACAATAATGACAAAGACAATAAAATAGGCAGGTGCTGAAAGGATGTAAGGAAGCAAAGAACAGACCCTGTATCATTAGGGATTAACCTAGCCAGAGGCTCTACAAATAGACTGTCTCCACCTATAAGCCGCCAGCACATAGACAGTCATTTGTATTGCCAGGTTGCTGCAGCAGCAGCAGCAGCGGCGGCTCCGGAGAAGAAAGAAGACAGTTCAAAGAAGCTAAAGGCGAATCGAGACTCCTCTCAAACAAAATGCGATGCAACAGGACATGTTGGGGGGGTTTGGCAACATCAGAGGCTTTCACAAGCGCGGATGTTATCGGAGATGACTGCGCCGCAGCTTTATGCACATTTTCAGGATATAAAGTACAAAACAATGCAACTTAGAGGTAAACATGCAACGGCACAAAATAATAAAGCAAAACGCCATGATCACCTCTTCCTAATGTCCTGATGATTTAATTTCTTTTTCATGAGACGAGTTTTAACAGAGTGAAATGACCCTGAAAGTGTTCACTACCAAAGGGAACAAGATAGGATATAGACCCTAACTCCAGGTGGCTGCAAGATTCAAGCAAGCCTCCATGATTATGAAGTCATAATACTTGCAATGCAAATTAAAAGAACTGAAGATCTGAGTATTTTGCAAAAGTAAGACATGATGAACATGATAGGTCAGAGGTCCACGCCTCGGCACCCCCGACTGCTACCATTTTCCTTTAAGCCAAGATGTCATTAACCCCATTAGTTCTGGTTCCTGAACACAACATGCATTACAAGCAATATAACCCAAATATCCGTTTTACTTACAGGGATCTTCTTTGTATCAGAAAAAAAAAACCGTTTTGTTTACAAAAACACCAAACGTCTTTGGAAAAGTTTTTTTTTTTTTTTAAGAGAATGTGAGGTGATCAGAGGAAATAATATTTAGCTCTAACAGTAGATGATACAGAGCAAACAATCTTTTGCACACATTACAAATCTCTCCTCATAATTATTCTTAGTTTGCTGTTTTGCACACACTGTCACAGCTGCATATCTGCACACCTGGAAGCTACAGCGGTCAACATCGCAGCCAGTTCTGCCCTGCTGCAGCTCACACGCATATAGAGAGAAGGAAAACAGTCATTTATGTTAAAAGGTCCACTTTCATCGTTCAAAGCATGAAACATAAATAAAAGAATGATCAATTCAACGACAGGAGCTGTTATTTATTTCCAAACAAAAGAAGAGAGGAAGTGAATTAATCACTGTTATCTTAAGCCCTAAAGCATCACTACATTCACTAGTATGACTAGTGTAATATATCAGTATGAAACCTAAACTGAAAACAGAGTGAATGTAAAGAGTTCAGAACGTTTCACTAATTTAAGAAGGACTAAAAATCGATCTGTGTCAATGGCTGCTGGAAAAACGTTTAAAACACACAGGTGTCTAACACCAGACATCTAAAAATAATTATCGTGTCTGTGAAGGTCTGTGTGAAACTAGACTCATTTTAACTGAGACAAAGTTATTAAGTTACTTGTCAGCAGAGGTGGGTGATCCAGGTCCAGAAAGTCAAAAGCCTGTACAGAGATTAGTTCCAACCATTTGCATTTCCAGCTCTGCAGCATAGACAGGGACCAATCACCTGGTTAATTGAACAGAATGAAGGAAAACTAGACAGGGATTTTACTTTCTGGACCTGGATTACCCACCTCTGCTTGTCAAGCATGTTTTAGTTACACACAATGCTTTTCACATTGCTTCTTCCATATGGAAGCAAATCGTTACCATATTTCAAATGAAAAAGCATTTTCAGAAATGCTTTTTCATTTTAAGAATGTGGCTGCATTGTTTGACTCATAAATGAAATTAGTTATCAATAATCCTATTTGCATTTTAATTTTCTTCTTCAAGACTGCTCATTCTTTCACTTAATTAAAATGAAAAAGAAAAAGACATTTGAGATTTATTTTTCAAAATGTACCCCAGCAAATAGATACCAGAATTCAATTTGAAATGTAAAATTTGAAAATGAAAAAGCATTTCCAGAAATGCTTTTTCATTTTAAGAATGTGGCTGCATTATTTGACTCATAAATAAAATTAGTAATCAATAATCCTATTTGCATTTGCATTTTCTTCTTCATGACTGCACATTTTATACCATAATCATAAAGAAAACAAAGCAGACATTGCTTTTTCGTTTTCGTGGTCTGCCCGCAAAGTACTGCCCAGAACTCGAAAACGAAAAAGCATTCCGAGCTGCGGGCGCAGAAGAGTGACGTCACCAGCCGCCCTTCCTCAGCTCCCTGCTGACCGAGCTACCCATCTTGTTCGGTAGGGGGCGCTGTGCACATCTGCATTGCATTACATTGCAAACGTGCCGAGAAATTGATTAAATTGCAGCAGGGCCGAGCTCAATTTGTGGCAGTGGCAGGCAGAACTGGTAGTTCCGGTGGCAGTCTGTGGCGGAACTGCCACAGTCTGCCGCTGGGTGGCAGGGGATTCCGCGAGGATGCCAGAAGGTGCCAGACCGGCCGTAAAAGCTTGCCAATGCCGTTGCCGCTTTTTTTGTGGAAGCTGATGCTGATTATCGGCAAATGGGATGTCATTGTTGTTATAGCCTGTTACCTTTACATAATAATTTCATTATTGATTATTATTTAATAAACAGCTTTAGACCCATAACATAAGGTGATTGTATTTACTTGACATGGAAAATAAATAGCACTATGTGTATGTGTGACGTGTTGAAAGGATGACGATTTATTGCACAAACAGCCGGTTTATTATAGAGCATGAGCGGCTACTCTGAATCGTCACTCACAGAAAATTATAAATAAATGCTTAAAAACACGCTGGATGTCCCAGGCCATAAGGCTGCCACCGGAACTACCAGTTCTGCCTGCCACTGCCACAAATTGAGCTCGGTCCTGCTGCAATTCAATCAATTTCTCGGCACGTTTGCAATGTAATGCACTGCAGACGTGCACAGCGCCCCCTACCGAACAAGATGGGTAGCTCGGTCAGCAGGGAGCTGAGGAAGAGCGGCTGCTGACGTCACTCTTCTGCGCCCGCAGCTCGGAATGCTTTTTCGTTTTCGAGTTCTGGGCAGTACTTTGCGGGCAGACCACGAAAACGAAAAAGCAATGTCTGCTTTGTTTTCTTTTTGATTATGGCATAAATGTGCATTAGTGAAGAAGAAAATGCAAATAGGATGATTGATTACTAATTTTATTTATGGGTCAAATAACGCAGCCGCATTCTTAAAATGAAAAAGCATTTCTGGAAATACTTTTTCATTTTCAAATTTTACATTTCAAATTGAATTTTCGTATCTATTTGCTGGGGCATATTTTGAAAAATAAATCTCAAAAGTATTTTTCTTTTTCATTTTAATTAAGTGAAAGAATGAGCAGTCTTGAAGAAGAAAATTAAAATGCAAATAGGATTATTGATAACTAATTTCATTTATGAGTCAAACAATGCAGCCACATTCTTAAAATGAAAAAGCATTTCTGAAAATGCTTTTTCATTTGAAATATGGTAACGATTTGCTTCCATACTTCCACAGCTCAATGAATGCTTCACATTTCCATGTTCTTCTCTACCAATCCATCCAGGACTCCGATTATGTTAGTATTTATTATCTGGGTGTTCCACAAATCATTACACAACCCAAAGGTGGCTTTAAATTCAGCAGTGTGATGAAGACTAATTTTACAGCTTTTTGGCATCAGGACTATCCATTAAACTGAGCTCTGCTTTAGGAACCCAAACATTTACATCTGAAGAATCTGAACTGGATTATCCTCCACTAAACAATAGTGTTGTCACAATGCTAAAATTTCAGACTGATGCAAAGAATAATACTCAATACAATATTCAATATCATGGCAAAATGTTTTGAAGGAATAGGGTTCTTTCTGGTTAATAGCAATAATTAGGATTAATTACAATAGGATGTTATTTTAACTTCCTCAATTAGGGCAAAACCAAGAAGTAAAGAACAATTCATCCCTCATTTACAAAAAATATATAATTTAAAAGTACCACTTCCATGTTTGGCAAAACAGTATAGAGGAAACACTTTGTATAATATATATGATAATTTCCTTCTGGAAGCATGTATGTTTGATTCAGTCGTGCAGATATTGTAATAATTGCTTATCTATAGTGTACCAGTGCTTGCTTCCATTTGCCTGCCAGTCTGCTTTTAATACATACAAATGTTAGTACTGAGGGACAAATAAAGGATTATTCTATATATTTTTGTTTCAATTATAACAAATTATCCATTATTTTGAAAACCCTATTAAATTATATCCCGTTCAATCACAATTTGTGAGCCCAATGTGAAACCTTGACCCAGCCAAAAAGCTGTGGCATGGGTCATTTGTTGCTTTAAAACAAATGAGCATTTAGGAGAGGGTTCTCTATTGGTGACACAAAAACCAAAACAAAAAATGAGTCAGACACAAACTGAGGTTTTGATGTGGCAAATCAAAGATGCAGGATGTATTCTAAACATAAATCTATGTAAAAAGCCCTTTACTTCTCTGAAATTCAGATATTTTATCTTTTAAAATCATAAAATAAGGCACTTTGGACACATTTAGCCATGCTTATTTATGTTTTTCTCAACTGTTTCAGACTTGAAAAACAATCTAATTAAATCCAACTCTTACCCAGATTTTTTAGGACTGATTAGTAACTCCATATTCCATCCCTTGGTTAAATTAGAAAGGCACATCAAGATGTTATCGACAGTCCCAGACTGCTGGTGTTACAAGATAAAGAATGTCATATAAATCCAACATAAAGCAAACACCTATTTATTCACTTTATTTTTAGAAATTCTACTCTGTAATCTTTTAGACGAAGTTAAAGGAGAGAAAGTCTGGAAACATTTTTCTACATTTTTCCAAGACTCCGTAAACATACAGGGTGAGGTCAAGCTAATTCAGAGCAAGAAGGCAAAAAGTAAACATTTAAAGAGCTTCAGCTTCCAAGACAGACTTTAAAAAGGGCACCAATAAATAAAGAAGTTAGACAGAAATACACTATAAAGTTTCAGAATCTGTTCCCCTTTTTTCACAAAACAAAACCTAAGCCAGACAATGCAATGTGATGTATAAACGAGGATAACCTTGTAATCTTCGTTTTCAAATGGATTCAAATTTTATTCAATTAAGCTGCAGCATAATTTCCTCTTTAAAGTTTTATAGTTCTAAGAACAAAAATTGGCAGGTCAGCGCTGATAGAGACTCGGATATCAGCAGTCAGAGACTGGGTTTCCTTATATAGAAAACTTTTCACCAGTTTCAATTATAAACTGAATGTGTCTGCACTGTTTAATAACTGCAGTCTAATTAGAAGGTATGTAACTGACTGATTCTGTTTGACTGGATTTAATTGAATGATAAATTTAATGTTTTAGTAATGTTTTTTTGTTTGGAAAGTGCCTTGAGAGAACCTACGTTTTTAAACCTGCGCTACATAAAAAAACTGAATTGAAGTGAATTATCGGCCTGGAAAAGTCTGATCGGTGCATCAGTAAGTACACCCATACCTGGTTTACCAATAAAGAGAGCGAACCTGTTAATGTTTGAACAGCAGGAGCTGGCATAGTGAAGGCTGGACAGATCACAGGAAATAATGTGGGAAAAGGTCTAAAATGAGACCCAGAGTCTGATCAATGAAATAAATAATCCAGGAGATCATGTGAAGACCGATCTGGTGTTGGCAGCCAGCGCACCGTTACATGATGAGATGATCATCAACAGGTAAACTGAATCCCAGGTTTATTAATTCAGCCCAGATGAGTTACCTCCACCTGCAGACAGACTCGGCCTCTCCTCGGAAACCATGCCGCATATAGATGAGAAACTCTGGGTTGTTGAAAAGCCCATAATAACGCGTCCAGGTAGCGGGTTTTAACTGAATTCACAGGTGTGAAGAAGCTGCTGTCAACCTGCTCTACCCGCCTCGCAGTCTGGAGGCTGCCGCCGCGTCAAAACCACTCCGCCACGCAGAGGAAAATAACCTAAAACATGCTGTTTTAACCCCCGAAGACCGAGTTGTGATTGGGACAAGTCACAACTGATGGGTGCGATGTAACAGGCAGTCGGAAAGGAGCTGGTGCGCTGAGGATAACCATCCGCTCAGCCAAACCAGCGCCTCTCAACATCAACATAAACATGTTCGCAGGAGCTTTTGGCCGATTCAGAAAAAAAGTTTCTAACGCGTTTCGGTGGGAAACCTTCAACGCGACAACCTCTCAGTCCTGCCGACACTTAATGCGCTCAAGAACTACGCGAAGCAACAATAAAATACTGCAGGACCGGCTTAAATTTGTAGTAATTTCAGACTGCGCCTTACCTTCAGGTCCGCACTCTCCGCCATCTTCTATTTCTGTGCGCAGGCGTGCTGAGGTGTTGTCACATGACCGGGACGCCAGATTGTGATGAGTTCAAGAGCACACTTTGAGAATGGGAAAAACAAAATCACCACAGAGTAGAATAGAATAGAATATCTATGCAATTTCATTTTATATTATTTGAAACAACCACATCAACGAAAAACCTTATTATATGTTTGCCCTATGCAAAATTTAAGTAGTCATTTTAAGTACAGGTAGATCTATGAAGAGTAACCTTATAATGTCTGTGTCAACTTTAATATTTATTAAACAGAAGCTGTACCAAATTGCTGCACAGCAATGATTAGATAAAACTAAGTAACAAAATAACACACTGACATAACAACACTCTCATCTGCTACCATCTTACCCCACCCTAACACTCTTTATATGCCTGATAATTTTGTTCACTATAACAATACCAAACTTCTTTTAAACTCTGAACTGTGGTAACTCAAGTCCAGGGGCCACCAACTTGACAGCTTATACAGAAAAACTGGCCACACTGTCCATTAATCACTCTCCTTGGTATAAGGACTCCATCAACACTCCTAAAGCAACTAATTTTTCTAATCTGATCACAAATAGCAAAGGTAACACAAAAAAACATTTTCTCTATTGTCATTGACAGTGCTTGATCCCCTAACACCTTCTCTCTGATTGATTGATGATTTCTGCAACTCCATACTGTCTTCCTTCAACAACAATACACAAAACCCATGATCAAATAGCCCTGAATGCAAGTGCTCCTACATCTTTCACTGTCCCCACTAACCCTTTTCCCTCCACACTGTCATAGTTCATTCTCCACTCAACTGCTGAAATCTAGGACCTGTTTCACAAATGTAAACCCTCCACCTGTAGATTAGACTCCTTGCCCACATCTTTGGTTAAATCTTGTCTCCCTTCTCTTATTTCCCTAGTAACTTCGATCCAGCAATCTTTTCTTACTACTAGCATTGTTCTCACTTCACTTTCAAAATTTCCCTAATAAAATTGTCGCCTCTCAAGTTCCCTTTTACCTCACTGATAATAAACTGGCTTTAGATCCCTCCATAGTACTGATAAAGCTTTAATAAAAATTACAAACGATCTCCTACTTGCAGCTGACAACAGACTCCTAACCATACTCATCGTACTTGACTTAAAAGCAGCCTATGACACAATTTCTCACTCCATCCTCATTGACAGACTTACTTTAATTGTCATTTCCCACACGCCCCTTCACTCGTTAATCTCTAATCTTTCCAACTCCTCTCAGTATATCCAACTTGGTTCTTGCTCATCCCAACATTCTGCTTTTTCCTCAGGTGCACCCCAAGGCTCATTACATTTTATTTCATCATCTACCTCCTTTCCCTTGGTCATATCTCCTGAAAACACAGCATACATTTTCACGGTTATACGAACGACACCCAACTCTATATCTCATCCAATCCCTCCAATATCCTACCACCCTCCTCTTTGTCCGATGGTCTCCGGGAAATCAAATCTTGGTCCCTTCCAGCTTTTTAAAACTTAACAGCATTGAAACTGAAGTCCTCCTAATAGGCACCAAATTTACACTAAACAAAGTATATATCACATGAACACTGATAATGCCTCCATCTCCCCTTTCCCTCTTGCAAAGAGCTTGGGTATCTTCTTAGACCGCACTCTTTCATTCCAGGTACATATCAGGAACATCACACGTACTGCTTGCTTTCACCTCAGAAACATTAACCTTCTTCGACCTGCAGAAGCTCCGCTGGCCACCTGTACATTACCTCATTCAGTTTAAAATCCTGCTTCTCACTTTTAAGTCTATCCATAACCTCGATTCTTCTTATCTTTTAAAACTTCTTAATCTCACCACACACTCCAGAACCCTGAGGTCCTCCTCCTCCACCCATCTTATGGTCCCTCCTGCCCATCTTAGCACCATGGGGAGTAGGGCCTTCAGCCGCTCCACTCCCCATCTTTGGAACAAACTCCCCCCATGACCTCCATAACATTCAATATACAATATATTATTCCAACCAGTTTTAATTTAATCAAATAAAACAATGACTGAAAGTTTTCATCTACAGCCTATCTTTTGCTTTCAGAAACAAATAAAAACAAGAATATGATATTGCAGGGATATGAAATCTAATCAGATCTAATTTTAGCCATGTGAAAAGGTAGGACTAGTCGTTTTCTTTAGATGTTATACAATTATTTTTCTTGAAGAGGTCCTAGACAGGCATTCCTCTATGATCTCATGATTTTGTAGATTACATGTACAGGAAATGTAAGATTTCCTCAACACTAGACTAAAGCTAAAAGGACTATAGACTATGAAGCTTTGTGACATTACACACCACCAACCTAAATGCCAAAATCGAGATAACCTTGTTATCTCTGTTGAATTTAAAACTACAGCCCCTATAAAAGTACCTTCAGCACATTGTCTTCTTTTACCCATCAGTTTCTGACCATTTCTCATGTAGGTTTGCACTGAAAAACATTTAGGGTCTTTTTTGATGATTTTCCAAAGAATTAATTTGCTGTTTTATTGAAATATGAACACTTACACAAGCTTTTGTTGAAAAAACAAAACAAAAAAAAAAACCTCCTTGTTAGACATGAGTACTTAAACACTATGCCTTCATTTACCTTCTCTGTATTTTTTTGTTTTAACTCAAACTCTTACAAAGTTTTGTAGGACAGAAACTCTGAAATTATTATCGGAATCCTGCTATTTTCTTCAGGCGGTTACAGAAACAATGTGCGGCATACGTTTCACAAGATAGACTTCCTCATGTTGGGGCCAATTGAATGTTTCTGAAGAAAAAGGAAGACGAGGACTTACTTTGTAGTCAGGGGCCAACCCCGGTCTAGCCAGTAGGGGGCGCCAAGTGACTTCAAAATACAACAAATCCAACATGAATCCAAAGCTTATCCTGCACAATTACCAGCCACTCACGTCCCTGCTTACTGTAATAGGGTTGTTCTTCCACGCTGAACCAAACACTATTACACTAAATACATTTTGGCTTTGTGCACAAATCCATGATGAAAAGAAAATACACAAAGACTTTGACAAACTAGTTCTACTGCTTGATTCAGAGAGAAGAGGCCTCATTATGTCATGTATCGCTGCCATCTGTTGCATTGTTGATGCCCAGCGATCGGACAGGTGTCCACTGACCACAAGTGATTATATGAGCAAATAATCAGTCCACATCCCCGTGAGCAAATACTGCAAGACCATTATCCAGCAGCCGAATAAAGAGTCATTGTTTCCTTAAAATGCTTGGCAGGACTGAGTAGACTCCATAGCTGCACTTAGTGTGGAAAATTATTCCAAGGACATGTAAGCCTAATTTCAAACAAAGAAATTCTACCAGTGCTCAGCCACATGTCAACATTTATCATAAAGACTACATCATGTAAAAGAATAGCAGAGATACTTTTTCTTGTGACAGCAAAGATAACAAATTTGTCTTCAACAGGGCTCTATATACACACACATTAAAAAAATATACACCTAGATGAACATAGAATACACACCGGATAAAAAATAAAAACCTTAAACGGGTTATTGAAATCCCTCTGCTGTTGATTTTTTTTTTGAATATTGCTTTTCTGGCCAGTGGGACTTGGCATCTCCTGCCTTATGGGAGGAAACTGAAAGAGTAATGAAAGGGATGAGAGGGTTACTCTGTGATCAAGATGGCTTTCCTGATCACAAAGCACTCATACAGATGCAACAGTGAAGAACAGTCATGCTAGCCTGGTTTGTTATGTCTGAGAGTTTATTTTCTGGTAATGAAGTTGAACCAAGATGTGATGTTGAAGGTGAGAATGGATTATATATGTGACTGGTAAACCATGATTAAAATCCTTTTGCCAACTTTAAGATACCTTTGGAGAGGTTAATTATAAATCACCTCACAGTGTATTTGAAGGATGGACAGGTGTCCATCTCTGTCCCCAGATACTTAAAGCAGTCTACCTGCTCTATGAATAGTCAATGGCTATCATATTTAATTGTCTAAGCAAGGCAATTAAATATGATAGTTAAATGTCAGTCAAGTTTCAATCAGTCCTTTTGATTAAATTAAATAAGTAGCAGCTAAAAAACTGAAATACTTTGTCCATGGTATAGCACCCTCCATGCTTTGGTAAACATGTGCAAAACCTATAAAACAAACTCCTCTATTACCGAACATAATCTCACATCAAATTTTAGAAAAATCCTCTAATCTTCAAAATGACATTAGGTGCAAAAAAGTTCCACAAAAAAAAAATTGCTTTTAAATTTTAAAGTTAAATTAAAGGACTAAAATTCTGTATCTAATTACAGGTTTTAGAACAAAGAAACTTTGTTACAAAAAGACAAGGGACAATTTTCCAATAAAAGAACTAAACAGACTCAGAAACTTATGAAGAGGCCATTGGAGGACTGAAAGAGGATCACATGTGGCTCCAGAACCACAGGTTGCAGAACCTTGCTCTAGGGTATACATATAGCATAATAAAGAGGTCCACAGAGGTAAAACAGCAACACAAGTTTTAAAGAAATACAATGAGGAAGGGTTGCTCCTCGCGGGACCCGGCCGGGCCTAGCCCGAACGAGAGACGCGAGGCCATCCCCCAGTGGGCCCACCACCTGCAGGGGGAACCGTGAGGGACTGGTGCAAAGAGGATTGGGTGGCGGACGGCGGTGGAGACCTCAGCGGCCCGATCCCCGGATGCTTAGGCTGGCTCTGGGGACCTGGAATGTCACCTCGCTGGGGAGGAAGGAGCTTGAGCTTGTGCGGGAGGTCGAGAGATATCGACTAGAAATAGTCGGGCTCGCCTCCACGCACAGCGTGGGCTCTGGTCTGGAACCCATCTCCTTGAGAGGGGTTGGACACTCTTCTACTCTGGAGTGGCCCACGGGGAGAGGCGGCGGGCTGGTGTGGGTTTGCTTGTTGCCCCCCAGCTCAGCCGTCTCGTGTTGGGGTTTACCCCAGTGGATGAGAGGGTTGTATCCCTGCGCCTTCGGGTTGGGGAGAGGTCTCTGACTATCATTTCAGCCTACGGGCCGAGTGGCAGTGCAGAGTACCCGGCCCTCTTGGCGTCCCTGTCGGGGTGCTGGATAGTGCCCCTCCCGGGGACTCCATTATTCTGCTGGGGGACTTCAACGCCCACGTGGGGAACGACAATGACACCTGGAGAGGCGTGATCAGGAGGAATGGCCTCCCCGATCTGAATCCGAGTGGCGTTTTGTTATTGGACTTCTGTGCTAGTCACGGATTGTCCATAACGAACACCATGTTCAAACATAAGGGTGTCCATCAGTGCACTTGGCACCAGGACACCCTAGGCAGGAGGTCGATGATCGACTTTGTTGTTGTATCATCAGACCTTCGGCCGCATGTTTTGGACACTCGGGTGAAGAGAAGGGCTGAGCTGTCCACTGATCATCACCTGGTGGTGAGTTGGATCCGCTGGAGGAGGAGAAAGCCGGACAGACTTGGCAGGCCCAAGCGCATAGTGAGGGTCTGCTGGGAACGCCTGGCAGAGCCCTCGGCCAGGGATGTATTCAACTCCCACCTCCGGGAGAGCTTCGACCAGATTGCCTGTCGCGGCGGCAATCCCAGAACCCGGTGGTGGACACCGGCAGTAAGGGATGCTGTCAAGCTGAAGAAGGAGTCCTATCGGCTGTGGTTGGCTTGTGGGACTCCTGAGGCGGCTGACGGGTACCGTGAGGCCAAGCGTGCTGCGGCCCGGGCTGTGGCAGAGGCAAAAACTCGGGCCTGGGAAGAGTTCGGTGAGGCCATGGAGAAGGACTACCAGTTGGCCTCGAAGCGATTCTGGCAAACCGTCCGTCGCCTCGGGAGGGAGAAGCAGTGCTTTGCCAACACTGTTTATAGTGGGGGCGGGAGACTGCTGACCTCGACTGAGGACATTATCGGGCGGTGGAAGAAGTACTTCGAGGATCTCCTCAATCCTGCCATCATGCATTCCCTGGTGATAACAGAGGCTGGGGACTCGGGGTTGGACTCTTTCATCACCCAGGCTGAAGTCACCGAGGTGGTTAAAAAGCTCCACGTTGGCAAGGCTTCGGGGGTGGATGAGATCCGCCCTGAGTACCTCAAGTGTCTGGATGTTGTAGGGCTGTCATGGTTGACACGTCTCTTCAACATTGCGTGGCGGTCGGGGACAGTGCCTCTGGACTGGCAGACTGGGGTGGTGGTCCCCCTTCATAAGAAGGGTGACCAGAGGGTGTGTTCCAACTACAGGGGGATCACACTCCTCAGCCTCCCTGGTAAGGCGTACGCCAGGGTATTGGAGAGGGGAGTCCGACCGATAGTCGAACCTTGGCTTCAGGAGGAGCAGTGCGATTTTCGTCCCGGCCGTGGAACACTGGACCAGCTCTATACCCTCTAGAGGGTGCTCGAGGGTTCATGGGAGTTTGCCCATCCGGTTCACATGTGTTTTGTGGACCTGGAGAAGGCATTCGACTGTGTCCCTCGTGATGCCCTGTGGGGGGTGCTCCAGGAGTATGGAATCGGGGGCCCTTTACTAGGGGCCATCCGGTCCCTGTACGAGCGGAGCAGGAATTTGGTCCGCATTGCCGGCACTAAGTCAGACCTGTTCCCGGTGCGTGTTGGACTCCGGCAGGGCTGCCCTTTGTCACCGGTCCTGTTCATAACTTTTATGGACAGGATTTCTAGATGCAGCCAAGGGCCAGAGGGGGTCTGGTTTGGGGACCAGTGGATTTCGTCTCTTCTTTTTGCAGATGACGTGGTCCTGCTGGCCCCCTCTAGCCAAGACCTACAGCATGCGCTGGGGCGGTTCGCAGCCGAGTGTGAAGCGGCTGGGATGAGGATCAGCTCCTCCAAGTCCGAGGCCATGGTACTCGACCGGAAAAGGGTGGGTTGTCCTCTTCAGGTTGGAGGGGAGTTCCTGCCTCAAGTGGAGGAGTTTAAGTATCTCGTGGTCTTGTTCACGAGTGAGGGAAGAATGGAGCGGGAGATCGACAGACGGATCGGTGCGGCTGCCGCAGTAATGGGGGCGCTGTGCCGGTCCGTTGTGGTGAAGAGAGAGCTGAGCCGAAAAGCAAAGCTCTCAATTTACTGGTCGGTCTACGTTCCTACCCTCACCTATGGCCATGAACTTTGGGTCATGACCGAAAGAACGAGATCACGGATACAAGCGGCTGAAATGAGCTTCCTCCATAGGGTGGCCGGACACTCCCTTAGAGATAGGGTGAGGAGCTCGGCCATCCGGAAGGGGCTCGGAGTAGAGCCGCTGCTCCTCCACATCGAGAGGAGACAGTTGAGGTGGCTCAGGCATCTATACCGGATGCCTCCTGGACGCCTTCCTCGGGAGGTGTTCCAGGCACGTCCCACTGGGAGGAGGCCCAGGGGACGGCCCAGGACACGCTGGAGGGACTATGTCTCTCGGGTGGCCTGGGAACGCCTTGGGCTCCCCCTGGAGGAACTGGAGGAGGTGTCTGGAGAGAGGGACGTCTGGGCGTCTCTGTTGAGTCTGCTGCCCCCGCGACCCGGTCCCGGATAAGCGGAAGACGACGAGTACAAGTACGAGTACAATGAGGAAAGATGTACCATTTTCGCAAAGTGGAGAATTTATCTGATAGTCTTCCTTTTTAGTCATTTTCTTCCTCCTCCCACGCTGAAGAAACCACACATTAATCACCACTTAAGAGGCTCTGGTGGAATCTGTATTTCTGTGGGTGGAATTTAACCGGTCATCCAAGAGAAAAGTTGTTTGAATAAGAGTGCATGCTTTAGTGCAGGGTCCAAGCAGCTCACACAGAGGTGCGTCAAGGCCTTAAGATGGATGTGTGTTCATCTACATAGACCAGAAAACGACTCAAAAATAGTTGCTTGTTGACCTTGCTGATATCTACAGATGCAAAATATATGTTCTCCGTTTCTAGTGGGAAGGAACTTGGTTTCTCTCCAACCTTGTTTAGTTCCAGTTGTGAGTTCCTTCCCATCTTCCCACTAGAAACGGAGAGCAGGACAGTAACACAGGCATTAAATCCACAAAGCTGTTAAACTACAGCAGAGAGCTCCTAAATCTTCAAAATAACCATTAGGATATAATTAGGCACACCAGCTGTTTGACGTGAGGAGAAACATGCAGAGTTTGCTAAACTGTATTTGGACTTTAACTGGAATCAAGTAATTCGGACAGGTGAGACTGTCATTTGCGAAATAGCACTGACCCACATACAGACAACACTCAGAAAACAAACTGAAAGCGTAACGGTGTTTATTTACAGTACGTGAACACAGGGACATGAATGGGTAAATTCACCAACTGAAAGAGAGGGGAAGAGAACTGGTGAAACAGGGAACGGTGTTAACGAAACGATATTTGTAACCAAGAAAGTGTCTTACCAAGTAAATGCCGTCAGGTCGCTAGGGGTAGAGGGAGTCAGAACCTGGGTGTGCGAAGCTAGGTTGTCCAGATGCTTCAGTACGAGCTGGGGAGTGAATACTGGTGAGTTCATGAGAGAGTTCAATGTTCAGGTACTTGCGTTGGAGGGTGGACAGGGTACGCCTCTGCCTTGGTTCAGGAGTCGGGAATTTCCAGGAAGCTGCCAGCATAATCCAAAACACGAAATCCAGAACGTAATCCACAAAACGTAGGTAAACTTGAGCGTCCAGGAAGTCACTGGAACCAAAGACGAAGCTCAACGAAGATAAACGGGGTTCAGGTTTCAGCCTGCAAAAAAAAAAAAAAAATCAAACACAATGTCATCAAAGAGTCATGGACCGAAGCTTGGTTAGAGGCTAGGTTTGTTACCACTGAAGGCAAACACTCTGGCATCGAAGTGCTGGCAGCCTCCTGCTTAAATACTCCTCAAGGCAATCAGCAGATCAGTCGCACCTGTCAACCCGTGCACCTGAGAAACTCTGGAACCATCTGAAAGCTAAAAACAAAGTGAACACAAACACACACACACACACAAACACACACACACACACACACACACACACACACACACACACACACACACACACACACACACACACACACACACACACAAACCCAGAACCCTGACAGAGACACAGATTGATCTTTTATGCAGCTAGAATTCCAGGTGGGTGTTTTTGGCAAAACAAAGGATGGATATGTGGTAAAGCAACTTATGACAACTATTAGGCATGGTGGAGGATCTGTGATGCTATGAGCCTGTTCCTGTTACAAAGGCCCATGCAACCCTGTAATAGAGCATTGTATTGTGAGCTCTTTAAAACAGCAGAACATTTTTCTTATTGCAGTCCTGCTGAAAAAAGGGAATTATGGTGCTGATGACTTCTTCATCTCCCTTGTGTATTTTCTCCTATTGAATAAATGTACTCAAAGTAAAGGCTGGATTTTCTACAAAAAAATATTATTTCATTTTAGGTCTTTTGTGCATCTTTACTATAAGTACAAAAAAGTTATAGCAAGTATTTTTCATTATCCTTTTAACAGGAAGAAATCTCCATCAGATCCCTCGGGGATCAATAAAGTATCTTTGAATTGAATTGAATTGAATTGAACCAGACTCAGTGTGAGCGGCCATCTACCACAACCAACTTTTTGAGAGGGTATGAGAGAACAGAGCAGAGACAGAAAAAGAACACAGAACCATTGATCCAGGAGTACTTTCTATGGGAAAGAAAAGTAAAACATTAGCGGTGGTAGCTCCTTTAGAGGCTTCATCTAGAAGAGAAAGACAGCTAAACAGAAGGACTCTGAGACAGTTTTCAAGAGTATGAAAGAGAGCACATACAGTTAGTCACAGTAGAAACTCAGCCAGTAGCTACGTCTAAGAGAGACAGGGTTAAACACTAAAAGACAGGGACAAGTGGATCATCTGTAGAAGATGAGCATTAAGCTGAAATAACAATAAATAACGCAAAATTGGAGAGTAGTATGAGAATATAGCAGAGAGAGTGAAAGTGGTCATTATGTCCTCCAGCAGCCTAAGCCTATAGCAGCATAACTACAGAGATAGCTCAGGATAACCTAAGCCACTCTAACTATAAGCTTTATCAAAAAGGAAAGTTTTAGACCTAGTCCTAAAAGTAGACAGGGTGTCTGCCTCACAGACTAAAGCTGGGAGCTGGTTCCACAGGAGAGGAGCCTTGAAACCCAACTGAAACTTTTCAAACAGGTCATTGCTGTGTAAATGCTCACACACTCGATTAGCAACTATTTTCTCAAGAATTTTAGATAAGAATGGAAGATTGGATATAGGTCTGTAATTTTTCAAGTCATCTCGATCAAGCGAAGGTTTCTTACGTAAAGGTTTAATTACAGCTAACTTAAAAGCCTGTGGTACATATCCATTTACTAAAGACAGATTAATCATATCTAAAATGGGGCTGGTAATCAGAGGGAACACTTCCTTAAATAATTTGGTTGGTCTAACATACAAGTTGAAGGTTTAGATGAAGCTAATATTTCTGATAACTCAGGAAGCTCCACAGGATCAAAACAGTCCAAACACAAATCAGGTTCTGCAGTTATTTCCAATGTTGTCTCACTTGCTGAGAATGAAGTAATCATCTTCGGGAGTATGTCAAAGATTTTCTTTTTAATAGAATCAATTTTATTTAAGAAGAATCCCATAAAGTCATGACTGCTAAGAGCTAAGGGAATGGATGGCTCAACAGAGCTATGACTCTGTGTAAGTTTCGCAACTGTACCTAAAAGAAATCTAGGATTATTCATAAAATATGCATAAAATAGAGTATGTAGCATGGATCAGAAAATAATGTAAAGGTTTGCACTTCTGGAGCGAGCCTTTACCGAACGGATTAAAACTGTGAAGTTATTTATCATATCAAAGGTTGTTTGTTAAACTGAATAAAAGAATGAATAAAAGATCCAGTTAACCTTTATATCTTTTGGAGAGTAGAGTTCAACAGTTTTAAACTCATGTCATGGAGGAGAGTCTTGTTCCTGTTGTTCTCCATGGGAAACAGATCTACCAAATGAACCGACAACACAAAAAAGGTACAAAACCTCCCAAAACAGACGCTCTAAAAAACAACAGAGATATCTGGACCAACAGAGAAGTATAAATAGTCGCCAAGACTAATATTAAACCAAAGAAAGCATTACATTCATAATTCAGACTTTACATGTCCACCAAGAGAAGCAACATGCAGACACATTGAACACAAAGGAACACAAGCTCGCCATGCTGACGTCCAAATCAAGAACCAGCCTGACATTGTATGGAACCCCAGTTGCGGCGCCCATTATTCATGAAACAAACATCCATAATGTGACAGATGTGTGTGGAGTACAGCGCTCCAGTGCAGACTCAGCAGTCAGAAAGGAGGTACCAGCTGTCATTTATTTATCGATCAGTTAGAAGTGAAATAATTAACAGAATGTGACTCCAGCACAGATAGAATCAACTAGCAACAGTAAATTAGGACTGTTCACATAAATATCAAACTATGAATAATTTTCCTAGTTTATCAGTTAAATCCAAAATAAATTTAAATTAAAATCTTTGAATAATTTTAAAATATTTCAAGTTTTCTTTGGAACATATTTGGAAATTTGACTTTTTAATCTAGAAATGATGTGAAAGCAGCTTAGTTTGCACGTGCGTGGTCCTGCCTCTGTTTAAAAGCCACAATGCATACTGTACATTAACAATATGTATATAGGGAAACTACAAAATGTTGCTACAAAATAACAGACCACAAAAATACAAATAAATTATTATAATTTTGTCAGAATATATTGAACTGCAATTGGAGACTCCAAGCCCAAGAAGAGGCATAAAACAAACACTAATAATAATGCAAAAACACACAAAACAAGCACAAACCAAACAATTCTCCAAACAACAGAATGATAACAAAAAGAGAAACTAAAAAAAAAAACACAAACCAACAACAATCAAACAAGAAATTACTAAAGTTGTAATGACTACATGACTAATTTTGTCTGCTCTTGCAACCCTTTATCCCCCTTTCCCTCAAAAGGCCCTGCCTTTTGGCCAGGCCACAGTTTTAAATAAGAAATTGCTGCCTGGTTAAATAAAGGTTGCAAATAAAAATAAAAAAGGAAAACAACAACAAAGAGGCAAAAACACAAATCAATCACAAGGAGACACAAAGTAACAAATAATTATGACAAAACAAGTACAAAATTAACAAAATAAAGCTCACAAAGACAATAAACTTTATTCAGTAACAAATATAAATAAAATATTTGCTAAAAGACATAAAATGATTCTCAAAACAATCAGAAGGAGACAATGACAGCTCATAACACACAAAACAAGCATGGAAAGGCAAATAAATATCCACTAAATAATCACAATGAGAAAGCAGGTTGATTAAATGTGATGACAAAGTGCTAAAACACAAAAAGACAAATAATTCTTCTGTGTTTTTCACCAGTATCAGTCTCAGGGAGGACTCAGTGAAGGCAGCCAGTCAGTCCCACTGTATTATGATGCTGTTCATCTTCTGGACCATGTTAGCAATCAGAGGGAACAAAGTTTGCCATTAAGGCAATTATGTTGCTGAAAATTAGCATTCATTGTGCAGCGGTGACATTATGTGAGTATCTGTCTCAGTATGAGGCATCCAGGGTCCCGGAGCCCGGTAATCAATATCTATTAGCCGTCCCATCTGAAGAGTTAGATTTCACCAGTGGATCAACCTGCCCCCCCTCCCCCACCACCAACACCACCTCCACCTCGCCTTCTTGACTCCACGTCAAACATTATAAAGTGACTGGACACTGATGTTGTCCGCCTAATGAAAGAGATCATGTTGAACTCAAACACAATGTGAGGCAATTCGATCCACCCCAGGGGGGAGCTGTTCTGGAAGGAGGCCAGCAGGTGTCAGGCTCCCACCGGGAGGGGGGGACAGGCACAGGAAAAGTCAGGGACATGAAGCCCAGAGAGCTTTTCAAGTTTTATTTGCATTTGTACAGAGATAAACAGGAGAATTGTGTGTTTATGTCAGAAAGCAGGGTTTGATTCTTTTAGGGCTGCTTTTGAGTTGATTTTTCTTACAAGAAAGATCAACAAGAGCGACAAAATGAAAAAGAAGCTGTGAGAACCATAGTTTTCATACTCGAGACAGTGTTTTTCTTCTTATAAAAAGTGCTTCAGACAACAGAAAAGATTTTGGTTCCGTTTGCTGAGACAGACATATATTTAACAGAAACTAAAATTGAGAAACACGCATTCTCAAACAGCTGCATCAGTGCATTGTCTTTCCTTTTAGCTTGTTACAGTTAATACTGTGAAGTAAAACCTGAAGGGCCGCTGCAGTAAGTGCTCATTACTAGGTGCTGTAGTTATAACACAAGACGAATTGGAGGAGAGAATTTGGTGTCCACATTTCGAAATGTTGTCCATTTAAAGTGCTTATTGACATACACAGTGTAGAAATCAAAGTTCAATTACAAATACATGTAAAAACATATTCAAAATGGAACAAAATCTAACAAATGAGGTGTTAACTTAAAATCACAATTATACAAACCATTGCACATTGTCACATCATATACATATATATATATATATATGTATATATATATATATATATATGTATATATATATATATATACATATATATACGTACATATATATATATATTTTTTTGTATGTATATAATGTAGTATTTCTCTCTTCAGAATAGTGAAAGAGCAGACAGTTTTAATTCATTGACCTCCTTGGTTTGAGCTTTGCAGCTTCAGATCAACAATCCTCTGATTCACAGCATGAAGTTCACATGATCTCCTTAACACAAGAGTCCAGTTCTTTAGAGGAGAGATCGCTGCAGAATCCATCTACTCCAGAGCCTTGATGGATTCTCTCAGAGGTGTATCCGTACCGCAGCAGCAGTAGGAGCAGGAATCCTTGGGTTTCAGGTCGGAGAGGTGAACACATGAAGGCTCTCGAGACTGGATCTTTACGTGTGTGGGTGCTTTTTTGAGCTGGGCTGCTGTCAGCTGCAGGGTGGTGGCACTAAGGGGGCAGCAGAGGGGACTTGAAGGCGCAGGCTCCATTGCACTGACGAGGAGTGAGCATCTTACAGGAGAAATGGTGAAGGGCGTCGTGAGCTTCTGGGGGGAACGAGTCCATCAGGAAGAACATGAAGGCAAAAACAACAATAAAGTTCAATTAGTAAATAATCAGTTCAATTCTAACACTCTAGAGTAGGGGTGTTCAAAGTGTGGTCTGGGGGCCATGTGTGGCTTTCTGAATGAGTGGCTCCAAATTTGACCCACCAAAGGTTGCAGCAAGAATTTTAGAAGCAAATAACAAATGGCCCAAATGACTACTGCCTTTTTTTTAATAAGGCAAAAGATTTAAACCCTCTTTATATTCCTGATCTAACACAAATTGCAGATCTATTTTCTACAAAAATCAGACGACATTGTTTCTTTCATTAAAATAGTGCAAGTCTAGTTTATCTCTTGAGCCTGTTGAAGTAAAAACAAAACACAACAAAAAACAACAATTAAATTAGTGTTTTAGTTTTTATTTAAAAATCTAATTTTTGTGGCCTGCGAGTACTGTCAACTTTACGATTTCGGCCTGTGTAAAGTTTGGACACTACTGCTCTAGAAAACAACTGTATACACATTGTAAGTGTAATGTTTTTGAATATATATTAGGAAAAATATAAGCCAAACTGAGGTCAGAATTTGATCGCAGCCCTTAAATACTTTACAAATGGAAGCTAACTTAAACAGAAATACTGTATATATATATATATATATATATATATATATATATATAACTGCTTGATCTGTTCTGCTCATCAGTTCAGAAGAAGAAAAGCTCAAACATTAGAATGAGTTTCCTCTCAAACACAGCTCACATCTGCCTTTTTCTGATTATTTCTGCTGATTTTAGATGAGAACTTTGACTTTTCTTTTTCAGACTCATCAATTTGATTGCTTAATGAGGGTTTCTGCTACAACTAACCTCATTCTAAAATGTATTTAATAAAAGATGTCCTGATAATTTGTTTCTTTAAGTTTTCTGGAATCATTTTTTTATTTTGTTTTAGCAGTAACGGGTGTCGTCCAGACCCAAGTGCTGCAAAACAGGCACTGAAAAGGTTGGAGTGAGACCTACAATTACCAGAACCTAATTTAGGTAAAACATTGCTGATTATTTTACATCATTAAAAAAAAACTGGAATATAGTTTGCTGCTCAAGGATTCAACGCTGCTGAGTCCTTGTTGTAGTCTTGCCTACAGTGCTGGTAAACGTTTTCAAACCCTTCGTGTTTCTCACATTTTGTCACATTACAGCCACAAGCTTGAGACCAACACAAAGTAGAGCTTAACTGTGACATGGCAGAAAAAGGATGCATGTCTCTAACTTTTTGCAGGTACACCTGTAGATCTTCTGGGGCATGTCTCTACCAGCTTTGGACATCTGGAGACTGACATTTTTCCCCGTTCTTCTGCAAAACAGCTCAAGCTCAGTCAGACGAGATTGAAAGTAAAAACATTAGTTTTTAAGTCTCAATACAGATTCTCAATTTTGTAATGTTTGCACTTTAACTGGACTACTCTCATGCATGGATATGTAGCTGTAGCTCTAC
The DNA here is from genome assembly GCF_021462225.1 of Girardinichthys multiradiatus. Taxonomy (NCBI): domain Eukaryota; kingdom Metazoa; phylum Chordata; class Actinopteri; order Cyprinodontiformes; family Goodeidae; genus Girardinichthys; species Girardinichthys multiradiatus. The sequence continues at coordinate 16,723,034 of NC_061797.1, forward strand.
TTTAGGGTCCTGCTGGAAGGCGAACCTCTGCCCCAGTCTCAAGTCTTTTGAAGTCTCTAACAGATTGTCTTCCAGAATTGCCCTGAATTAAACTCCATCCATCTTTCCATCAACAGTTTCCAGATTGAGCGGTTTATCTGTCCTTGCTGAAGAAAAACCTCCCCTCTGCATGACACTGCCACCACTGTTAGAGTTACCGTGGTCCTCTTAGCTGCTTCTCCGACTCCATTTACTAACCAGGCGATTTCGGAAGGCAGCTGGCTGCACGGCATTTTATTTAGAGGTATCAAATTAAAAGAGGCTAAATGTAAATGTACATCACACCTTTCAGATACTTATTCATAATTAATTTTGAAACCTTTGGATCATTTTCCTTCCACTTCGCAGTTATACACAGTTTGGTGTTGCTCTACCACCGAAAATCACAGTAAAATACATTGAAGTTTGTGGCTATAATAGGACCAAATTGAGAGAAGTTTAAGGGGTTTGTTAACTTTTGCAACTAACTTTAGGTGATGTTTTATGTTTTAGCTATTCTGCTTCTCTTGGTCAGGACTGAGGCTTCATACGTTCAGTTAAAAAGGGTTGCAGTGTGGAAAAATAAGGAAGGTGGGGTAGAGATATGCAAAGCAAACTTTGGATCAGGTAAAAAAAAAAAAAAAATCGGTTTCACGTGGGAATTTGGATTAAAATCCATGATGCTCTTTATGCCAGGGATATTGTCTGCTCTTCCAAACAACAGGGCTTTATTTTTCCACACTGGAAACTTTTCTTTGTTATTGTCTGTCTGTGGTTGCATATGTTGAAATATATTTTAGCACCTTAGTTTCTTTACCTGTTTCGAAAAGTCAGCGTACACACGTTTTATTCTCTGGCAATTTAAATCAATTGTTAGACTGCAAGTAACTTCGATGTCTGATTCATAGATTTTTCTCATATACTAAGGTGTTTATAAACTATTCAACCAGACTTTCTCATTCCTAGATTCTTTTATGACCACTATTGTTTTGTTATTTTGCAAAGTAAGGACCGGAAACCCATAAATAGAGAAAGCTTAATCCTTCTTGTTTCAATATCTTTTATGCAAATGCAAAAATATTTTCAAACCTATACCTTTTCTTTTTCCTGTCTTTACAGACATCAAGTTTCCTCATTCAAACATCATCATTCTTACTGAGGGATTCAGTGTTTAATTTCTCAGAAGCTACAAACTAATTTAATAGATGTTCATTCTGCAACGACATAAAGATTGTGTTTATTTTTCTCTTTACAAATGAAATAATAATTTTTTTGACATTCTGCTTGAGAACACATTGACAGTTTGATATTTCTCACATCTTTAGACATCCAGTCTCTTCTTTTTGTTACACAAAGAATAAAAAAACACTTTTAGTACAACCATTATATGTCTAATGACCACTGACCTCTAAAACTCATTGTATTTAAATACAAACAGGTTGGGGTGGATGCATGTATTCACCCTATAGCTTACAAGCCTGAAGCTCCACAGTTCCAGGGGCATGAAGCAGATTCTGCAGGTGTTGTGGACAATAGCTGCTGTGATGATAGTCAAAGTAACAAAGTTTCCTTTAGCTATAACACCGGCCTATCTAAAACCCACTCCTTTGGGATTTTTTCTGCAGCCCCTGATTTGCAGTTGAGCTTTCAGCCCACACCATGATATTCCCACCAAAGAAATTTTACCAGATGTTTTAAAGTTATTTTGTTTTTGTTTTTTTGGACTTTTCCTGATAGAAGAACTGTGAACATTAACATTTAGGGAGCTATTTGTTAGTTAGCTACTGTTAAAGGCAAAGTAGCAGTATGTTTCTTCCATCAGCACATGTCCAGTCATACTGTTTGGTCCAATTAGAGATGGTTTGAGACATTTTCTGTTCTGATGAGCACCAACAAGTCCCTCTAAGAAAAAACAAGTCTTTATGAATGCCAAAAATTAAAACCTGCTCACAAATGTTCTCAAATCATCGTCACGGTAAGCAAGACTCTGAGTTGCACTACTAATCATCAATATTTCAGATATGTAACGCTCCACTTGAACTTGTGTGAAAATCTTTTTTTATGAACATTTTTATAATAGTATGTTCCTCCTGTCAGCATGAGTCACATTAAAGATCTTGAAGATCTTTTCTTGCCATGATTTCAGTGTGAACGGTGAGGGGAAAAAAATCCACAGTCTCGCTAACCGAACACATTATAAAGTTAGTCTTTACTGTCTCGTGTGGTTCAGCTAAGGAGCTGTTATTACAAGAAAACAGGCTTTGTTTTCCCTTGGTTGTGAGATGATCGTGGTTTCAAGCTAAATAATCCTTCTGCTACACTCAGTTTCATTGTTCAGCACTGCAGCCATCACACATTTCCTGCATGAATCATCTTCTGCTGAAGAAACAAAACTTTTTCATATTGATATCCAAATAATCTGTAGTTATAATGTGAACATCAAGTAAATAAATCTATTAACGTGTTACCCCAAGAGAAAAAAATCTTAAGATAATTACAAAATAAGTAAAGATTTTATCCAAACAGTATATACTTTAAAGCAAATGTTCACCAAAAGCTGTAACAGAATGGCAACTGATTAGCATTTTCATGCATCTAATGACACTGTGGGAGGCAAGCTGTCTACTGGGAGCCAGAATAGTCGTGCAAAAGAAGAAGAGGAGATAAGGTGACGTAATTAGAAAAGCATTGGAAATAAGAGGAGAGATTTTGCATATTTGGTTGCTTTGTATGTTCATTTAAGGACAGCTGTTATACGAAGTACTTTGCAAATGTGTCTCACCTTTAATTCTGTTTATGAAATGCATCCATTTTTTGCACATTTTTCACATGCATAAACACAATTTGAAGGAAAAGCAGTGATCAACTGGTCAGCTAAGCTTTGGTCAGATCTCATAAACACTAGAAATTCATTTTCTTGTAAAAACAAAAAACTGATGGGTTAATTTGAGTTAATCTGATTATCATTGTTTGAACTGTTTCTTTCTCATCTGAAAAATACATCCCACCTAGCATGAAACAGAAGAACAAATATTGTGGCCAATAGAAATATGTGAACCTGTACTTTAACTGCGCCATCACAGAAGAGGCTGAACAACAACAACAAAAAAAGCAGCACTTGCATATTTATTTGAGCATCTGGGTAAAATGTGAATATATGATGGTTTTCCCCTAAGGACCAGTTCAAATTTACCTTTTAGTTTCTGCTGTATTGCATAACGAGCCTTTCTCTCTTGGTCCAACTCGCTGCACAAAGTGTCTATCAAACAAAATAAAATAAAATAAAATAAATAAATGGTCAAAAAGGATTACTGAGGAAAGTAAAAAAAAAATAAAAACGTGAGCAGTATGTGAAGGATTGTAATATGTGCTGTTTGCCCCTGTGGTATTTAGAGTGACCCCTCTGTGTACTTGGACCCTGTATTTAAACGACTGTAACAATAAACCAATCCTTTAACAGGAGGCATTAGTTGATGTCTACTGCATGTAACTGATACAGAGCTACATTATGGTCAGTCTATTCAATTTTCCAGAGCATGATTTAGGAGAAAATAACATTTGCAAACAAAACAATGTGGTTTCAGTTTCAACTTTGGATATCTATTAATCCACTGAAGTATAGCAGGAAATATAAAATAAATAAATGTGGAGTTTACAGGAAAAAGACTCAACTTCAAGTGCTATTGTGTCACTATGCAAGTGTCACTTTTTCTTTTAGAACTAGGAGAATCTAGATGGATTAATTACCAGGAGTTGTGTTACTTTAACTTGTTTTGTGGCTTAAAGAAGGACTGATCTAAATCTGCTTCCCAGAGTAACAGAGAGAGACTCACCTCGAACAATCTGCAACTGCTGGACCATTTCCTCTCTGTAGGACAGCTCACGCTTCATTTGATCCTGGAAATTATCTGTGGAGAACAAGGAACCTCATCACATGGATAGACTGAATGAAATGATCTTGTTCTCCATCTTTTTGCTTGCAGATCCGACTCTCTAATTCCCTAAATACACTCACTAACCCCCCCCCCCCCCCATCATACCTTTCAGATGCTGAAATTCTCTCTCCAGCTTCTTCCTCAGCTCCACTTGCTCCACCAGCTGCTTCTGCAACTCCTCTGGAAAGAGCCAATAATATCAAGACAGATTATCCTATTTCCAGATATTAAAATAGCTTAAAAAAACACACACCTCTTTTCAATTCTGCTCATAAGGATTTGTTGGAGCCCATGTAGTGCACCACCTTTAGGTGCGTCTCCATCCTTAATAACACCCCTCCACCCTCCCACCTCTCTCTCTCTCTCTCTCTCTCTCGCAGGCTGCCGCAGTAATTGCCATGCATTGCCTGGAGGTGGAGACGATAATAACGGAGTCCCAGGGTTTTTCCAAGCGTTGTAAAATAATTAGCTGCCGTGCCTGGAGGTTATGGCTCTGTTCCTTAAAATATTAATAGCCTCTAAACGATTTCCCCTTACAATAACAAGTCAAAACTCCTACATCTCGTGATTAAGTGGTTAACAACTATGGAAACACTGTAGGCCTATAAAATGCAAATTCACATTCGGAGATTTGGGGCGCCTGTACGTCTTTAGCGGCATCATTTCAGATCAGGTGGAAATCTGTGTTTAATTTTATTCTAACATATTGGAGATGTTTTAATTGCTAAAGGGGCGAGTTCCGGTTCAGAAATTTAAATGATCAAATTAAAAACAACAAAATAAGATTAGCCTCCATACAATTGTTACCACGTTCTGAATTATTACAAATAATGCAGCCTATGCCATTTTCAAGCCTTTAAACGTTTCCTACCTTTGGCCATATTCTCCAAATCTCGCTCATGCACACTGATGTCGATGCGTAAAGCTCCATCACCTGCAAATAAAAAACTACAACAATCAATCCAAAATGATGTTTTATACGGTAAAAAAAAATAAATAAAATAAATCTGATGATTTCAGGCATTAACTTGGAAATATGGACGAGAATCATTTAAAACCTTGTCTGTCTTTCTGCTCTGGATAGGACGGTGCGCAGCGCTGCGTCTGTATTTCAGCCATGTGGAGGACACCTAAACATAAACAGGAGGAGAAACGCTGGTTCAGTTTCAAATATGATATTATAAAATAATAAACGTGGTCAGTAGTCGTACCGCTGGGTCTGCTCGGCTGTTTGGAGCTGGAGGAAGGACGTTCGTTCAGGAGCACCGGGCCGTCTGGTTCATGGGTGTACACCTGCAAAACGGAGACTAATTACGCACCAATTGCTGCGGTTCTTCACATAACTGGGGCCATTTCAAAAAAGAAAACGATGGGATTTTTTTTTTTTAAACATAAAATTTATTAGAATTAATACAAAAATAAAACATGGTAAATAAATGTTGGCCTGTTTGGGTTATAATTGAACCTAGAATTCAACCAGGCTCTCTGAAAATAATAATTTTCTAAAAACGTATCAATATATATATATATATTTACCTTTAAATAATAATTAAATGACCGCCCTGCTGCCTTGCTCAGGAGCAAGTGATTTCATTTATTTTTATAAATGCAAAGGCCACTTGACTGTAATCAAAGCTTGCTGGTCACCATTTCCATCATGTTTACTTCTGCTGCTACAGCCCAACTTTCCCTCCAGGCTTTATTAAAGCTTCATTTCATCTAATCTCACCTCATGAAGAGGGGAGCCGCTGCGCATCTGCCGGTCCTCATCCGAAGAGCCCTGCGGTGACGCCCCAGACGCCCCGGGGCTGGAGGAGCCGTCAGGCCGCTCCTGGCTCTCCTCAGCAACAGAGCAGACTCGCTCCAGAACAGGGGAGCCTCGGAGGTCTCCACCTGGGGAGATCTGGACAGACTCCTCTTCCTCCGGACCCCGGTTGGACTCTACGTCCACGTCCGGGTCGTCGTCTTCGTCGTCCACCACGCTGTCCCTGTCCGGAGACGCTGATCTGTAGCTGGAGCTCTCGCTGATGAAATCCGGGGACAGGTAGCCGGGGCGCGCACCGAATCCGTCCCGGTTGCCGTAGAGTTTGGCGATGGTCTCCGCGTCTTTGACCACGGGTCTGAAGGCTGAGATGTAGCTAATCTTCCTCTGAGAGGCCTCGTCCCCGGACTTGTCCTCGTCGTTTCTAGTGGAGGAGGACTGGGAGCTGGGACTGCGCTCATGGTGAGGGTGCGGGGTTGTGTCTTTGGGTGTGTTTGCGGCCCGGTCGCTTTGGTCAGATAGGTCCAACTCAGTTTGCCGGACACCCGGCCGCTCTGCCGGAGGTTTAGGTGGAGCACCCGCGTAGGGCGGGATGGGCAGGCCACCAGCTGTAGGCCAGAACATGGGAAAAGCTGGGTAGAGGGAGTCCTTTGCGCCGGGCCAAAACACTCCAGGAACACTGGATTTGTTACCATCGGTCACCCCGTCGCTCTTTTTCTGACATAGCCCATAGCTGGGGAAGCCATACGGATGGTGAGGGAAGAGAGGAGGGGGGATCTTCTGGAGCATGCCAAAGCTCTTGCTCGGCACCGGGATGAGCGGGTAGCTCCGTGCTCCGCCTGCCAAACTTAAATTATTGCTTCCCTGCTCCTCGTCGCACCGCGAAGTTTTATGGGGGATTTCAGGAGAACTCATTGGTGCCAAACTAGACGAGGCCTGAGATTTCAACGACGATGACATCCCCGACCCGCTCATTGGCAGAGTCCTCTTTCTGCTACCCCCGTTAAACATGGCCTTTACATCCTCCCATGCGTGGTTTATATCATCAGACTGCTTCTTGTCCGTCAGCTTCAGGTGCCGCCTCCAGGAGTTGAAGTTGGCCGCGTCCGGCTGCAGGTACTTGGACTCCGGCGTGCGATGGGAGTGGAAAATGAACTTGTTCGGGGAGAAGTACATGCTGCAGAAGCTGCACTTGATGCACTTTGCCCTGGAGCTGTTGTATCTGGCGGGGATGAAGCTGCCTCTGCAGCCCCAGGCGCATTCATGACACACGTCAAAGGCAAAATTTTCCGGCAACTTCGGGGGACTGTGCGCCCCTAGAAATGACTTGCAGAGGCGCTCGGCCTCCCGTTTGGTGATCATGCCGCAGCGCCTGGATGAGATGGGCATGGCCCCGGCGCGCCGCAGGAGCTCCAGCTGGACGGGCGTGCACTGCACGCAGGTGATACCCAGAGCCACCCGGCGGTTGTGGATCTCGTTGTAGCTGTAGTTTTTCAGCAAGGTGTTGGAAATCTGTGCCAGGCAGAGTCTCTCTTTCCCATCTATGACCAGAGATACGATGGGCACCCCGTACAGGGAGGTCTCACTCACTTGGTTTGGTTTGAAGGAGTTGGGGCTGGAAAACCTTTGAGCGTCCTGCTTCAAACTCGGGGAAGAGCTGGCGTCTCGTCCCGCGTCTCCAAGATGTCCGGGAATCGACTCCATCCCTGGAAGCCTGACGATCAAATACAGAGAGCTGAAATGTTGCTTTAACGAACAATTTCTTTATAATAATACAAATTACTATATATATATATATATATATATATATATATATATATATATATATATACATATATATCGTAATTTGAATTAACTAATTCATCAGGATTTTATTAGCTGGGTTAAGCCTTTAAAATGCAAATATAAACCGTAACAATTTTACAAATAATGCGAAAATAAATTAAGTAGATATGTAATAATAATAATAATAATATTAATAATAATAACTATTTAAGGAGATTATAGAATTGCAAAAGTGAATTCAGTCTTCAGTGAATTCACCCTTGTTCTAAACTTCTCTCTTTCTGTCTTTTTATCTGTGCGTCCGGCCTCCTCTCCAGGATTTTACGCGACCTCCTGCGTGGAAGAAGGACCTCTCCTGCTCCCCTTATCTTCAAATCGGCTCAGCACTTACGGAGCAGCTACTTAAGAGTCACATAAGATCCTTAGACACGGAAAAGGACAGAAGCTGAGCTGCGCCAATGCGCTTAGCGGAGAGGAAAAGAGCAACTGTAAGCTGCTTCTCTGGTAATTACACGGATCCAAGCGTGCGTCCCCGCATTGTTAATAAAAGACTAGCCCTATATATAATTAAAGCTTCTGCGCAGATTAGCCTCAGACAGTAGCCGGGAATTAGGTTGGAGCAGGTCTATCTCACGTTCACCTGCTCCTGATGAAGGCCGCGGAAATCTAGCGAGCAGCCTGCAGGTTTTATCAAAGTTTAACAGCTGGGTAACAGTTTGAGAATCTAAGATGAACGTTTCATGCTCCAAACTCGACTCGGGCATGAACCAAAAACAAAATAAATTCAGAAATTAAAATGTGTTTTTATTTAAACTGAATAAAAAAATGACGTACCTTTTTCTCCTGAAAATACAGCGCACTCCAGCGATGTTTAGGGTGGAAAAATACAACTAAAAAGGTAAGGGGAAGAATATTCAGATTTAATGTGTCCAGATAGAAACGATGATTAAAAACACAGGATAAAACACCACAAACTGTGAAATTTATTTCAGTTGGCTGAAGTGCAGGAAGAAGCAGCAGCGCGCAGGACCTCCATCCTGTTGGAGCTCAGGGAGGTGAATGGCGTGTAGACAGGAAGCACATGGCACCTCTCTCCTCCTCCTCTCCCCGCTGTCATGCTGATGTGTATTAGCTCTCCCTCTCTGCCTCCCCTCCTCTCACTCGGACACATAAACACACGCTGAGCTACACATCACTTTGGATAATTCACATTTTTGACGCACAAAGCCGATCAGAAAAAGGGATCATTCGCAATTAGGCCCCCGCAGACCCCAAAGAGGGAGACATTTGGCCTTACAATTCTTGTTGGTGAATTCATGATTCGATTCAAATAATACAAAAAACACAATCCTTTAGAAATGTACACTATTTTAAAAAGTAATCAAAAAGCCAACATTTATAGCAGCTCAAAAGAGACACTCTGGAGGCCCCCGGCCGCCCCACTGGGGTCAAACTGATCATAGCAATATATTTGCATTTAGGATCAGCTCGATTGCAATGGTGCGCATCTTGCGTTATTTCCCCGCAGTCGAAGCGAGCAGCAGGGCAAGTTGAGCTGTGGAGGGCAGCAATAACGACAAAAAGGCCCGGGCTCATTTATCAAGTTACACGGCCATCTGTTAGGCTTCCACGCCGGCCACGCAAACCATTCTGCAGTTACGGGGTAGGAAATTTCAGAAAAAGAGCAAGAAATGAAGGCTGGAAATCTGAGATAGATGCGTGGACCTTTAAACAGGTTGAGTTTAGATTTATGGCAATAATAACTGAATGAGGCTGAGATGAGGTCATGCCTCTGATCAGGCTGTCAAAGAGATTAAGCTTTGTTTACAAATGGATTTTTGACCAATCAGTTAAAAAAAAATCTAATATTTGGAAACCACCTAAGAGAACTATAAAGTAAATAGTGTTAAAAGGCTTGATCGATTTAGGCGCTTTTTGATTGCTCTGGATCCGTGAACTCTCTGGATGGTAACCAATACCATATATGGCCACCGCAAGGACACCAAAAACTACAAAAAAATAACAGATAAATAACTAAATAAATAAATATATGTTCCAACTCTTTGAAACAATGTTATGCATATGAGACTGCCTGACAAGGAGAGGGACGACCAGAGAATGTATAGAAGTGCCCAGAGCCCCCCTGCTTCCCCTTGGTGGCTACACTGTTAAAATGTTACAAATGACCTCAGGTCAAGACAGAATTATTTAATATCCTCATCATAGGATTTCATGGGTCTGGTGAAAACTGAGTTCATTTTTATTGATAGGTGTGCCTAATAAACAAAACAAATGTGTTAGCTGTATCAAATATATTTATTTATTTATGAGTTACTGTTAAGTAGAGGCAAATCCATCTGAGATCTTGCCTTGGTTTGTGTTTTTTGATTTTTCTATCTGAGTAAATCTTAGGGATAACAATGACACAGAACATCTGGATGCAGAGCTGTGAAACATTCGGGTCAGTTTTCTCCTTCATCAATTAGTATCATCATTTTAGTTGTTTTACTTGATTTATTGCATATTTATTTTTCAGAGTTAGATTTTTCCTAAATTCTGGAAATAAATAATCATCAAAATGCTTGTGTAAGATTGAAATCATTGTATTACACCCAATTTCCATGCATTCTGGTTCTTTTCTCCATTTGTGCTCAAAATGAATGTTTTTGGTGGGTCAAAAGACAAAATTTCCTTAACTATATAATGACAACACTTTCTTTAAATCTTATGTTGCCAAAGTGGTAATAAAATGTCCTTTTGGATGGTACAAACCGACACACACACACACACACACACACACATATATTTATGTTTGCAGCTCTTATTAAGCTTTTATTGCAGTCTGCAATAGTGAGACAGTTGGTCAGCCTAAAGTGTTGTTAGTTATGATTGTTTTATCTTGTTTAAAGTCCATAACATACTAATAAATTGACACTTGCTTTAAAGAGCAAGTTGCTTTATTTGCAGATTATTTGTTAGCAGTGTGTTGCGGTTTACTGGGGGGCAGAAAGCAGCCCCAGAAAGGCTCTGTCCGGCCCTGCTTGCAAAGCGAACATGTTAACAAAAGCCAAACAAGTGAGTTGTTTCGGACGGTTAAATACAAAAAACAAGAACCCACCTCATGTTCTCACTCATCACATTGAAGGGAACGTACAGAGTGTTCCTGGAGAGATGAGAGGGGATGAAGTGTCATCAGCCTGCGTGCAGCCCTTTTTTCTCTTACCTCCCTACAATATTGATGCCGAACCTGATCCTATAAGCGTGTCCTCTCCTCTTTCAGCATGGAGAGTACCCCCCACTCCCCCCACCTCCACCTCCAATAATTACAATTTTATACTGTAATTATTCCTCTCCTTTTAATTATTTAGGCCACAGAGCTGAAAGCAGCCTTTTGTCGGCGTTTATTCCGGGGGAAACGTGAGCTGACGTGGCCGCAGATCAGCAGCGAGGAGGTTTTAATTAGAGACATTTCAGCGGTAATTTTACGCGAGCTCCCTTTATTATTCCTGTTGGATACAAATTACCCGGCTTCATTGATATGCACTCAACAGAAAGCTTTTAACCTGAAGGAGAAATGCGCCTTCAGGTGTCTGTCCAAACTCATCAGATGAGTCTCAGCACGACGCTCAGTGCGAAGAAATGTAGTGAATTTGCTCATTTTGTGCCTGCAAAGCTGATAAATGAAAATGTTTGAAGACTGCCTGTGCTCCTCAGGTTTTCCCTTTTCCTTCTCATTCATGTTCATGAAATGTTTTATTTATTTATTCCAACCTACTGTATTGATGCAGCACTTGGTTTCAGCTGTGGTTGTTTTAAAGTGCTTTATGAATAAATACCAGTAGTAGTATGAATAAATACTAGCAGTGAGTTGCCCCAAAAAGCCTGAAGCGGGTTTAATTACCCTTTCTGAGGATAAATAAGCAAAGTGTTTTAATAGATGGATTTTTGCTTGTAATTTTTTAATCAGCCTGACTTCTAATTCTACTGAGATCAGACGAAAACTGTCCAGCTACAAAGCAAATAAGAGTATAGTCCTATAGCCCAGCTACTCAATGGAGACAGGGGCGTCTCCAGAAAGTTTCTGAAAAGGGGTTGGATGGGGATCAAGGATAATGTCAAAACATAAAGTCGTTGGAGAATTTTATAAACTGTTGGTTTATAATGAGGTGGACACTAAAAAGTGGTGTCAAATTAAAAACAATAATACACAAACGTTTAAGTTAATACATCTGCAATAAATAGATAAAAATGTCAGCTGGTTGAAGTTCTTCCTTTCCTGTCTTATATTCATGACACTAAAACAAAATAAACGATAAAAAATATACCAGGACTGATTGGTCGCCAAATCTGAAGGAGGGGCCACGGTCTCCCCTACCTACCCCTTGGTGGCGCCACTGCCTGTTTACAGCTCTTATTTCACTGGCTGCCATTGAACTCTGATTCAAAACTTTGTTTTGCATTCACTGATGGAAGCTAAATAAATGCATACAATAATATTTTAATAAAAAAAAAAAAAAAACAAAACAATTTGCTCCAAGCCATATATGATATATATTGCGTGATGCTGCATGGTCATTTCTTCCCCACTTTGTTATCATTTTGCCTCATGACGTAAAAAGATCAATCGAGTCCAGCTCAACCGGGACAGGTTTAATAACAGCAACAATTGCAGCCAAATGTTTTATAATTAACAGTTGTATCAGCACCCTATAAAACCATGACCCCTATAAATCCCATTTTAGAGACCAATCAATCCTCCTCTTGGACTAAAGGGCCTATTGATCCCTCTCTGCTCGGCTCTCTTAAACGCTTTCTCCGTCTCTCTTTTTGTTTCCAGTTAAAAGAGAATTTCGATTGCACTTTTTATTGGAAGAAAGACTCCGCCGAGAGGAAAGCGATGGCTCGAAAATTAAACGGTGACATTTTAATTACAAGACATTGATAAAGGGATCCGGAATCCGGGTAATGGCTGTGTACAGGGCGGCCACTCATTGTCCCGCCTGACGCGCTAATCAAGCCGGACTGCTCTGGAAAAGAAAAAGGTCATCGGGCCGATACAAAGCGGAGACGCAGCTCGGTGGGAGTTTGGGAATATGAGGGTTCCGGACGGCTTCAAATGAAGACGCATCTCCAAACAATGCACGGTCAATATCCCGGAGCGGGGGCCCCCCAGCCAGACGTATTATCACCATAGGTCACAAGGAGCATAGCCATAGATCATGTGATGCTACGATTTACATGTCACACAAAGCGTTTCTGACAGGTACGAGTGACACAACAAGGCTGGACTGAGGGATCAGCATCAGGGCTCCCTGCAGACTGCAGTTTAGTTAAATCAACACATGAGATCACTGCGTGAAGGGTTTAGCATGCCAGGTTTGTGGCTTAATGCCCCCCCTAAATTAAAGGAGACAGATATCTGTGATACTAAGATGTTTTGTTTCCTGAAAGTAAGATTTATTGTGCCTTTTCTGTGTTTCATACACAATTGTTGGATAAAAATCTCCAAAGATGCAGACAAATGTTTCAACAACCCTGGTAAAGCCTTTAAACAAATGCATCTTTGATCACAGTTTCATAATCTCACACTGAACATTCTTCAAAAAAAATCTAATCTTTTGAATCTTTTTATTTGTTGAGTGGAGGAAAAAAAAATAATGTATACAAATATGACATTACAGCAGGCTGTGTCTTTTTAGGCACTGGACACTACAGGGGTTGGACAATGAAACTGAAACACCTGGTTTTAGACCACAATAAATTATTAGTATGGTGTAGGGCCTCCTTTGCAGCCAATACAGCGTCAATTTGTCTTGGGAATGACATATACAAGTCCTGCACAGTGGTCAGAGGGATTTTAAGCCATTCTTCTTGCAGGATAGTGGCCAGGTCACTACGTGATACTGGTGGAGGAAAACGTTTCCTGACTCGCTCCTCCAAAACACCCCAAAGTGGCTCAATAATATTTAGATCTGGTGACTGTGCAGGCCATGGGAGATGTTCAACTTCACTTTCATGTTCATCAAACCAATCTTTCACCAGTCTTGCTGTGCGTATTGGTGCATTGTCATCCTGATACACGTCACCACCTTCAGGATACAATGTTTGAACCATTGGATGCACATGGTCCTCAAGAATAGTTCGGTAGTCCTTGGCAGTGACACGCCCATCTAGCACAAGTATTGGGCCAAGGGAATGTCATGATATGGCAGCCCAAACCATCACTGATCCACCCCCATGCTTCACTCTGGGCATGCAACAGTGTGGGTGGTATGCTTCTTTGGGGCTTCTCCACACCGTAACTCTCCTGGATGTGGGGAAAACAGTAAAGGTGGACTCATCAGAGAACAATACATGTTTCACATTGTCCACAGCCCAAGATTTGCGCTCCTTGCACCATTGAAACCGACGTTTGGCATTGGCATAAGTGACCAAAGGTTTGGCTATAGCAGCCCGGCCGTGTATATTGACCCTGTGGAGCTCCCGATGGACAGTTCTGGTGGAAACAGGAGAGTTGAGGTGCACATTTAATTCTGCAGTGATTTGGGCAGCTGTGGTTTTATGTTTTTGGATACAATTCGGGTTAGCACCCGAACGTCCCTTTCAGACAGCTTCCTCTTGCATCCACAGTTAATCCTGTTGGATGTGGTTCGTCCTTCTTGGTGGTATGCTGACATTACCCTGGATACCGTGGCTCTTGATACATCACAAAGACTTGCTGTCTTGGTCACAGATGCGCCAGCAAGACGTGCACCAACAATTTGTCCTCTTTTGAACTCTGGTATGTCACCCATAATGTTGTGTGCATTTCAATATTTTGAGCAAAACTGTGCTCTTACCCTGTTAATTGAACCTTCACACTCTGCTCTTACTGGTGCAATGTGCAATCAATGAAGACTGGCTACCAGGCTGGTCCAATTTAGCCATGAAACCTACCACACTAAAATGACAGGTGTTTCAGTTTCATTGTCCAACCCCTGTACTTATTTAGGCTACCTGTCAATAGAAGCATCACTGCTTTCAGTCAAAAGCTTGCATAAGAAATAAAATACAAAGTCAAAGAATTTCAACCATTTTCAGTTTCAAAAGAATGTGTTTTGTTTCCTAAACCACTCATCCCTGAGCTCGGATCCGCTCAGAACGGGTCTTTCAGACATAAAAAAGCTCCTAAACTCAAGGGATAAACCACTGTTGTGTCTACAAATAACAAGGAATCAATTTTACACCTGTGACCATTACTTTAGTTTAATATTTGAAAAATACCAAAGATAACAGTTTGGCAGACAGAAAATAGTAGCTTCACACCAACAAGGTTACTGCGGTGATAACCTCCATGCTTTTCATTGATTCAACCACAGAAATTCGAACAGATTGTAACTTTGTGATAGGCTGCTGGTAACAAAACCTCTAGATTCAACTTTTAATTGGTTATTTGTTAAGTGTTCTGTTATGTGTCATCTCTTGGGTTTAGGTGGCCTTAACAAACAAAGAGCATTCCTCTTGTAGTGGTCAGGGACTGCACCGAAAATGACATAAAAAGTACTATGTAAGACCTTCAGAGAGTCTGGGGAACTATTGAATTGGATCTTTTTAAAAGATCATGAGGAATTATCTGTTGTCCACAGGGCTAGAAGACATTTGGCCTACAACTGTGAAACTCTGTTCTACTATTTAGGGTCAATTTGCCTTTTGCCCATTCTTGTTAGATGATTTTGATGAATTGTGGAGTTAAATAATCCGAAAACTGCTCAAACTACAACCAATACTGTAATTTAACGGTAGGTTTTATATTACATCCTATTTCAACTGATTTTTGTTATGACACGCCAAACTACGACACAAACCAAACTGACAGAGTGACATCCTGCAGTTAGAAATAATTTTCCTTACAGAGGAATATGTGGAATATGTGAAATCAGATATTTTCACACATTGTGTAAAATGTCACAACCTTTTTCCGCACTGTCTAACATTGAATCCGACAAAACTTTTCCTGCTTTAGGTCAGTTATAGTGACCAAAGTTACGGAGCGCGGTGGTAGAGCAGGTGCACAGATACAGAGGCTGTCCTACGTTCTCTTCCCTACCTGAACCATTTACTGCATGTGTTCTCCCTCTTTTTCTGTCCTCCTTCATGTCAAGCTACTCGTGAGTAAAGGTCACTATGGAGAAATCTTTAAAAAAGGATTACCATCATTCTCCATTTCATACATGCCAGACTAATGAGAGTTTCTTACTTTCTTGAAATTCAGAGGATCACATACACTTCTTTAGTATTTGGTAGAAATGTATTTCAAGCTGTATGACTTGGGTCACATATTTTGGGTTTCCTTCCACAAACCTCTCCCAATAGTTTGCTGGAGTTGTGGCCCATCCCTCCTGACACAACTGGTGTAACTGAGTCAGGTTTGAAGACCACCTGGCTCACACACACCTTTCCAGCTCTGCTCGCGGGTTTTCTATGGAGCAAGAATCAAGGCTTTGTGATGGTCACTCAAAACAATCACTTTGTTTTGGCCACTTTACTAATTTGTAACTAATCTGGTGATATGCTTGAGGTTTCTGCCCATTTGGAAGAACCTTTAGAGTCAAAGCTTTAACTTTCTGGCTGATGTCTTCAGATGATACTTCGGTTTTCACACATTATGTTTGTTTCCCAAGATGCCATGTGTTTTCTAAATGCACTAGGGCCACTTTCAGCCAAATTCCCCATGACATGATGCTGCCACCTCCATACTTCACAGTTTGCTTTTAAGAAACCTTGCATTTGGAAGATCCCAATGGGCCTAAGCTTTAATTTCCCAGCTGATATCTTGGGATAGTGTTCTCAGGCTTGCAAGCATGGTCATTATGGCGCTTACAATGCAATGACATCATCATCTGGGCTTTTCCAAAGGGCTCACAGGAAATCTATTTCTGACTCAAACCAAGGGCCTTAAAGATAGTTGTCTTTTTATGTAAAGAAAATAAATGAAAGCTATATTAAAGAATTCAACATGAAGGAATCAACATAAAAAGGATTTGATGAAACAAAAGTCTGAACCAAAGTGCACAAACTATTTTCTTCACATATTCAATTCAATTTATTTATATCGCACCAATTCACAATAACTATTGTGTTAAGGCACTTTACAAGTACAAAAAAAAAGGTCCAAACTGGTCCCAGTTCTCAAACAATGCAGTCAAAATTAGTTTATTATTCAATCTGGTTAAAAAGGTTTTCTATCAAAGGAAACTTAGCAGATTGCATCGAGTCAGTGACTTGCAGCATTCACCCCTCATGGATGAGCATGTAGAGACAGTGGACAGTCGCTTGCATTCTGTTGTTGACTTTGCAGCAATCTTTCCTACTGAGCATGCATGTAGCAAGAGTGGAAAGGAAAACTCCCCTTTAACAGGGAAGAAACCTCCTGCAGAACCAGGCTCAGTGTGGCTCCTCTATCTACCACGACTGACTGGAGATTTGAGAGAACAGAGAAGACCACTTGCATGCATGAGGAAACTGAAAGATTTTATTTTTATTTTTGCTTACACAAATTGTACAGGCTTATGTACAGTTACAATATACTTTTTCAGCTAACCAATGCATAACAATGAAAACTACATGAGAAAAAATAAAACAAATTAAAAGTAGTGCATTAAAAATCGAAATAGCAACCAGAGCCACATTGAAAGAGCATTTCACATAAAGCTACTGTGATTTTTGTGAATTCAGTATTTTCGAAGAATCTCTTAGAAAAGCCAGATCGGTAAGAAATGCAACTAAACATTGGTTTAGTTTTGGCAAATTTACATTTTTGAACAAAGCATTTGACCAAAAATAGACAAATGATTTAAAAGAAATTCTTCAACTGGATCCAAGAGTGTCATACGATTACCGATCATATGCACAAAGTTAAGTACGAATGAAATACTGTTTGTGTATCTGGTAGATTCATTCATGAACAGGGTAATTAAGGTACAAGCGTGTCTTGACTTTTCTTTCTGAGGTCTACAGAATCAAGCTGTGTTATAGAGAGTTCCCAGCAGAGACGCTGTATCTACGACTCCGAGTGGAGCAGTTTCTTTAATTCTGCTTGGTAGTTTAGTTGGATTGTTTTAGCATAGTAAAGAGTTTGTTGATTGAAATATGTTTGACTTTGACTGTTTGACTTATTTTTGTTAATAAATTCTTGTATTTTAAGAAATTGTGTGAATTCATTCCATGTGTGTGCAGTTTATGCTGTTCAATAATGTCAGAGCTCGTCTCACACCTTTCTGTTTTGTCCTAATACCATCGCCTTACTGGGCTGGTATTCACAGGACAATCCTTAACAGACCGAAATATTATTTGATAAAATATTAAAATATTAATATTAAATAATATATTCAGATTCATAATCACAACAGTTATGTATATTTATTTTTCTTTGCACCAAAACAAAAAAGACAAAACAAGAAGAGTGTAACCTGTCACTGAAGTTCTATTTTATATGGATAACATTATGCTTTTTGATGTCAAGAAAATCTCTTTAAAATCCAGAATGCAAGTAACACTTTCTGCACTTTTTGTTTGTGATCATTTTCCCCACTGAAGCAGATAGCGCTGTATTGATGTTCAGTCCACCAGAAAGGGCTGAGCATGTCTTCCACCTCTCTTCACCCCACTTCCTGTCTGCCTACTTTCAAATAAGAACAATTAGTGGCCAGTAGTGCTGCAAAAAACCTTTAAAATGAGCTCAAGTAGATGAATGAAGACTGTGCCATTTTTTATCCAATTACTCGATTAATCGTCAGAATAATTAATAGAACACTCGATTACTAACATAATCGTTAGCTGCAGCCCTATCCTAGGGGTAGTTTGTATGTTAAAGAAAAGGTAAAGAGTTAATGGCAGCTCCTTTAGTGGCTTCATCTGTAACTAACATTGAACATTTATGTCCCAGCACAGAAGCCATCCAGTTTCAGGCAACTTATTTCTTATTGAAATACATTCAATGAATTGTGCTGCTTGATAAACTTTGAGGATCTGAGAGGTGAGAAGGATTAGTTGGTATGATTAAAATTTTACTGCAGTCCTTTCATTAGGCCTAGGTGTATTACAGTTTGGACAAAAGAGACTAGAAAAAGTGGGAAAAAAAAAGGTTTTATAGAAATTGGTTGAATTTAGCAGCGGTAATAGTGTATTCATGTCAAATCTTTTATCATTTTGCACATAAATGACATTGACGTTTCACCTATCGAAGCTCTAACTGCACTATTAACTACTGTTATGGTTTTTTTCTTTTTTCTCTCGTTTGAAAATAAAACTTTTTAGAAATTGAGGTCGACCTCATTTACGCTTACATTTTCACATAAAAAGACTTGAGTGAATATATTTAAATGCATTTTATTTATTTAATACCAGACTCACGTTAAAAACAAGAAATTCATGAAAATATATATTTTTTGATTTGGTAAACACCAGAGTTATTTAGCGAGGTTGTTTAATGTTAAACTGATGAGTTCGAGGTGAAAACTCTCTTATGTCGCAGGTTAATGCTTCACCTTCACTTCTTCTTTTGGAGTTAATGAAGTTCGGGGGCATGACTGGAGATTTTGGTTATGACTCATGCGCAGAGAGACGATAAGATGTTTCCATTCAAGCTTTTCAAGTTGAGAGACAAAGAAAACAACAGCACGTCCTTGTCCTGTCAAGAGAGAAAACTGCCTCAGCTGAACACAGCCACTGTTGGAAGTAATCTCTGTACCTTGAACTGCTTCTCACAGGTCAACTCACAAATTAATAATCAAGAATAAGTCAGGTGTTAATTAAAGGTTGACTGAGATTAATTATAAAAAGCAAATTGTTACTGAGCTCAGGGAAAGTGCTTACAGGTTTGGGTCACTCCAAAAAAAAAAAAGATGTCTAAATGTCAGATTAATAAAGACAAAATAATCATTTCTGGATCCTGTTTAATGCCCCGTTTGGTGTGGAAGCCATGTTCTGAATGCTGCCTGTAATTTGTATTATTATTATTAATTATTGTAGTTATTTTTAAGACACCCCGAGGCTTGTCACAAGTTTTTTGCCACCAGCATAAACTACTACAGAAGCTAAGTGGGGAGAAAACTGACTAAAACAGTGTTGCAGAAGAATCTGTTTTAGAAGTTTCAATCCACTAATCAAGGCATAAAGGGCATATTAATTTGGCGCTTAAAATAAGTAATCCAAACCTGTTAGTGTGGAATATTTATAAAAATGATGCTTTAAAACAGGAAGTAGATGGACAAGTTTGAATTAAGCATTTTCTCTAATCTAATCTCAAGACTGTAAAGGAAGCTGGTTAGGATGTTCAGGAACAACCCAGAAACATTCAAGGCTAAAGCTAGACATGAACTAGAAGATGCTAGAAGACCAATGTAATTGTCCACCGTGAGGTGAGTTTTACATCCATGTGGACTGAAGAAAACCCTGACTCGAAATGAACACCTTCTGGCTCAACTGAAGTTTGAAGCTGGCCACAATTCAAATGCCATCTGGAGAAACGGTTTATGGTAAAATTAGATAAAGACTGAGCTTTTTGGACATCATGACAAGAACTGTGCTTGGAGGATTTAGGTGAGGTTTTCAGACTAAAGAACACACTATTAAGTCTTAAGGACTGCAGTGGTAGCATCATGCTGTGGGGTTGTTTTACTACCAGTCATACTTAACACTTGTTTCAAGGTCCTCCATCTTCGTTATTCCAATCACTTTTTGCAAGACAACCAATAGCCCGAGGATCCCACAGTTACATCAACACTAGTTTTGGAATGGACAACAAACACAAGCTAACATTTCGATTCTGGTCTGACCCCTGACCTCAACACAATTGAAAATGTATGAGTCATGCTTAAATGTCAGGTCCTTGCAAGAAAATCCAATCAACCTAAATTAACTCTGCCAATTATACCAAGAAGAGTGGTCAAATACATCTGGAGATCTCGACCAGAAAAGGGTGGCTTGTCCTCTTCAGGTTGGAGGGGAGTTCCTGCGTCAAGTGGAGGAGTTCAAGTATCTTGGGGTCTTGTTCACAAGTGAGGTAAGAATGGAGCGCGAGCTCGACAGATGGATCGGTGCGGCTGCCACACTAATGGGGGCGCTGTGCCGGTCTGTTGTGGTGAAGAGAGAGTTGAGCCGAAAAGTGAAGCTCTCGATTTACCGGTTGGTCTACGTTCCTATCCTCACCTAGGCCATGAATTTTGGGTCGAGACAGAACGAGATCCCAGATACAAGCGGCTGAAAGGGTGAGCGGGCACTCCTTAGAGATAGTGTGAGGAGCATCTACACCGGATGCCTCCCTCGGGCACGTCCCACTGGGAAGAGACCCAGGGGGACAGCCCAGAACAGGACTACATCTCTCGGCTGGCCTGGGAAGGCCTTGGGCTCCCCCCCGGAGGAGCTGTCTAGGGAGAGGGACGTCTGGCCGTCTCTAACAAATTTGCTGCCCTTGCGACCTGGACCTGGATAAATGAATATGAGAGTGGCAAAATGTCCAGTCATAATAATGGAAGAAGCTTGTTGATGGATCTAAAAAGTACATGGTTGAGGTGCAACATGCTCTATGGGACATTTAATTATGTGTATCTATGAGCCTTCGTGGATTATCAATTAAATATTACCTGTTTAAAATTTGATTAATATATGAAGGGTATTAGTATATAAAGATCACTATTATTAGATTAGAAAACCTACTTGGCAGACTGGGATTCTGTGGGATCAAGGATCAAACGTTTAGTTCCTGGAGGCTTAATGCTTGGGCCAATTTTCAATACCTACACGCTTCCTCTAGCTCAGATAATGGTGTGTGACAACATCTACTTACATCTACCTATGCTGATAAAACACAGCTTAATATTTACTGTCAGCATGTGACCACATTCGCTTCAAGTCCCCCCATCACTTTCTGGGAAAGAATTTCCTTTAGCATAATGCATAAAAAAAAAAGAGACGAAATTGATTCTGGCCCCCAAAATACCAAAAATACCTTTTATTTTGAGCAGGTTAGATTATTCTAAGCATGGCTTTACAGGTCATTTTTTGTTTTTCTTTGATGCATTTCTTTTTTTCCTGTAAAAGGACTCTGCATGGAAATTGTTAATGTTTCTCTATGCATTTTAAATGCCTGAAATGTTACAGAGATCATAAAATGTACATAAATGAGAGGCTAAATGGGAAAAATGAGCAATGAAAACTAGTTTAAAAGCCAGAGTAGTGCTGGTTCTCTTTTTGAACACATTTTCAATCTACACCAAGAAATACAGTTTTGCTAATCAAATAAAGGCAACAAAAGACTCACACTGAAACACTTTAGTTTAAATATATTTTATTTAACATATGTAGAATATGTGCCCACAATAATAATTAGAGAAAAGGCCTCAGTCTGTCAGCAATCTCACAGCATTAATAATTCTGCTGAATCTCACCACTTTTCCAAGGCTTTGTGGCTTTGAAGTGAGAAAGAAATTAAAAAGGGAGAAGGTGTTGCCTGTTGTCAGCAGGTAGAAAAGGTAAGAAAAAAATAAAGGCCCCGTTCATGGCAGATTAGTTAAAAATAAGTAGAAAAGATGAGGTTGCTGGGTACATCTGTTGCTTTCATGGACATGTTTTTCACTGAAAACATTTCCAAATTGAACTTCTGACCGTAAAGCAATCACACATTAAGGACAATGAAAAATCATACAGATGTAATATATTTGCCAACTGTTACATGAAAATTACCAGGATCAAACACTGATACCCTCTAAAAATTGAGATGTAACATATTGCTGTGAAAAAGTCATTGTCCACCGATAGGCTTCATTTTTTATCATTATTATTATTTTACACATTTTATTATCGGACAATAATAACATGAATAAATAAATAATGCAATTTTCAAATGATGATTTAATACCAAGGGGATAAAATTCTCCAACCAACCTGGCCTGAGAAAAAGTAAATGCTGCCTTGTTAAATTTTAAATTAAATGTAAATAACCACAGTTTTGGGGCAGATTATTTTAATTATGCTGTACCACATCCAGGCTTGATTAGTGCCAGAGTCAAAAAATCACTTAAACAACCTGTTCAACATCACAATATAGGCTAAACTGATACGCTGTGGCACCAGTATGATGGTCTGGGACAGGTTTACTGCTTAAGCACTTGGATGTCTCGTAATTGAGGGAACCATGGATTCAGCCCTGCAGCAGGTTATTCTGAAGGAGAATATCCCGCCATCAGTTCCTGATCTAATGCTCAAGTACACATGAATTTTGCAGAAGGATAATGATTCTAAGAACATTAGCAAGTTTTAAATAGGAGGTTTTGGAGTGGCCTCGTCAAAGTCTGGAGTTAAATGTGGAAACACCCAATGTGGCGGAATTAAAACGTATCTGCAAAGTGTTGGGACCACAGCCAGGAACAGGGTAACAACGGACTTCCCATGACGTCACTGTCCAAATAAAGTCACTGCTTTTGCAACAAACTGACCTCCTCTATGCAGGTCCCTAGAGGAACTAGACGGAGGGACACAGCGCGCTAATGTCTCTTTGCTGGCAAACAGACATAACTCTTCAAACTGGATCCAAGAGTGTCATACGATCATGCGATCATATGCACTAAGTTAAGTAGGAATGAATTGCTGTTTGTGTATCCGGTATTCATTCATGAACGGGGTAATTAAGGTACAAGCGTTGCTTGACTTTCTCTCTCAGGTCTACAGAAGCAAACTGAGTTCCAGAGAGTTCCCAGCAGAGACTCTGTCTCTACAACGCCGAGTGGAGCAGTTTTCCCGGTCTGAAGGAATGACAACGGGACCGCATCACCGTGGTTACAGCAGTAACGTGCAGTTTGACCAGCCGACAGAACGAGCCACCCCTCCCCACAGCTACGGAGGTTAGCTGCAGTTAACCCTTTGTTCACTGTGGATGCTTTCTTCAACTTTGTCCCTGGACAACTTTTCCTCAGCATAGTTCACGAAAGAGGTTAGGTTTGGGCAGAGAGAAGTAGTTTAGAATGAAATAATCTAAACATTTTTCATTTTATGACGTTTGGTTTTGTTTATGTCGAAAACTCAGCAATCTTAGTGCTAGCAGATTATCTGCTCAGCACATGTGCTCAGTTTGTGTGCTCTGTGTTTGTGTTTTTTTTAAGTTAAGACAAACTTTATTTAAAGGGTGATTTTAAACACAGAAGATTGGCCATAACGCGCCGTCCACGCTTATGCATTTTAACCCTTTGATTAATGGTATTTCAACAGTATGTTTGATTCTGATGATAAGCTATAAGTTTCTGTTGTTAGCTTTAACTGCTAACAGCTAAGAACACGTGCTTGCCTACTAAGATCATTTACCCAAAAAGGTTGTTAATTTTCAATCTAGTAAAATAATAATTTCCTAAATATTATTTCACTAAACTTGATAACTAAGTAACACAATTAAGCCCATTTCCCAAAGATTTGGTTCTTATTCAAAATAATATTTCTTCAAATATTATTTTAATAAATAAAGGCAGCTAATCAAACATCGTTGAGAATTAGTCATCCAGAAGGTTGGTTTTATTCAGCAGATCATTCTTTAAAATATTATTTTATTAAAATAATATTTTATCTGATCTTGCATTGTGAAGGGTTGTCTAAACATTTGCTGATTATTGTCTAAATTAGTTCCAAGACTAACTTAACTTCACTTCCAGATTCTTCAAGATAATCCTTGGTTCTCAAACATAAACATGCATGGTAATGTTGCACCATTCTTTCGGTCATGGTTTTTAATCATCTTTAATCAACTTGTTTATATTGTACATAACCCATTAGTCTTCCCTATTCTTTAATTCTGCTTGGTAGTTTAGTTGGATTGTTTTAGCATAGTAAAGAGTTTGTTGATCGAAATATGTTTGACTTCAACTGTTTGACTTATTTTTGTTAAATTGTTGTATTTTAAGAAATTGTGTGAAATCATTCCATATATGTGCAGAGTTTATGCTGTTCAATAATGTCAGAGCTCGTCTCACACCTTTCTATTCTGTCCTAATACCATCGCCTTACTGGGCTGGTATTCACAGGACAACCCTTAACAGAGCGAAATATTATTTGATAAAATATTAATATTAAATATTATATTCATAATTACAACAAATGAGAAGTGGGTCAAAGGTCCTCCAGAGTGATGTATAAAACTGACCCAGTTTTCAAAAACGCTTGATGGTAGTTGTTGCGGCCAGGGGTGACACAGCCGGTAATCAGGTTTATGGTCAGGTTGGTTGGATAGTTTTGCTTCCTCTCAATATATGAAATCAAAATATTAAATATAAAGTTTGTATTTCCTTTGATTGTCTTTGTCTGACATTAAAATTAGTTTGTCAAAACATTTATGTGCGACAAAAGAGCAAAAACAGAAGAAACCTGTAAGGTAGGCAAACACTTTTTCACAGTCCTGCATGTTCATCGAGTGAAAATCTGGTACTTTTTTCAGGTTAATCAAGGACCTTATCTGCTGTTTAACAAACACAATTACAAGCAAGGTTTTTATCAAATCTGGTAAAACTGGTAAATTAAACAAATTTTGAAGTTTCTGTAAGATTAACCTAAAACAGGAGACTTGTTGGAAGACCTTGCTTTATTTAACATGAATACTTACATCTTCATAAGAACTACATCGTATGTTTGTAAATACTTTATAAACACTAATATATAGTTGGACCTAGGACACCTGGTAGTGGCGTATAATTTCCTACATAATGAATGACAGGAGGAAATTTTAATATTCTCAGGTTTGAAAATGATGAAAAAGTGTTTCTCGTTCCAAACAAATAAATCCAGTCTGAAGCCGTCATGTATTTTATCTATACGTTTCCTTTGTATATCTACAAAAATAAAACCATTAAATAGCTCTTAAAGACCACAGATTTTGACAGCTACAAATAAAGACGGACAATGCAATGTTCAAATAGCCATGTAACCCATTACATTTAATTAAATCTATATAATTTATTACCTGGTTTCTCTTTGGTGTTGCAGTATAATAATATTTTTAGATTTTATAAACTGATTTCTTTTGGCTAGAGTAAATTTCAGTTAATATATTTCAGTAATTCAATTCAAAAAGTCAAACTCATATTCAGATTACATATATAACACACAGATTGATACATTTATGTGTTTCAACAAGGAGGACAGGCCACAAAAGGCCATTGCTAAAGCAGATGTCTGTTCACCGAGTGTTATATCCAAGCAAATTAATGGAAAGTTGAGTGAAAGGAAAAAGTGTGGTAGTATAAAGTATGTGATAGCAGCAGGGATAATCAGATTTGAGAGGATTGTGACGCATAACCCATTCAAGAGGATGGAGGAGATTCACAAGGACCCATCACACACAGACGTTTCCAAGACAAAACCCAGATGAGCTGAAGGACCTCAACACCTCAGGAGACCTACAGGCTGATCACCTGCATACCACACAGCATTGATGCAAAACAAGTTCTGAGGATACTGTACAGTACCTAGACAGACTGGTTGGTTAGTCTGAATTAAAAATAGTTTTTATGGTCTTATTGAAATTCAGATTTTCTGAGAAACTAAATTTTGTGTTTTCACTAACTGTGAAAACATAATCTTCCATATTAACACAAATCAATGCTTAAAATATATCAAACTGTGTGTAATCAATCTTTATAATATTTGAGTCACTTTTTGAATTGTTTTTTGCAAAAAAAGACCCTTTAGTTATAATATGAATAAAAATAAATCAACAATGTTGATTAATAAGTTGAAGTTATAAAGTGTCTAAAGTTTTCTTCCGGTGACCTAAAAAGTAAGAAGCATCTAAATGTGAGCGGACACTACTTAAGAAATACTTTCTCCCCAAACAGTCAATTCAGTGCTTTGATAATAACGAGGCAACCATGTTAAACAAGCTTAAACTTCAATAAAGTCCAGCTCCAGTTGTGAAGAGCAGTTTTTTTTTGATTTCACAGACAATTCAAGTAAATAAAAGCCAACATGAAAGCCAGAAGAAGATGGACCCCAGTGCCATGAATGCAAATTGAAAAAGGTGTCTCTGTGATGAGTGAGAAATGTGCAGGCAAAGTAAACATCCTTACGTCTCCTCAAAAAGCCATGCAGATCCTCACAGAACTGGACTCAGATCCAGTAAAGACCCTCCTCCTAGTTCGTGGAGAGTCAGTGAGCTTGCAGAGTTTGATTAAGAATCAAACAGAAACAAATATGCTGCACACACACCTCTGAGTGTGATCTGCACTGATCAGTGTGTGTTTTAGACCAGCTGATGACAAAATGTCACCTTACAGAACTGGTCAAGTTTTTCCACAAACATTGGTTTTAAATGGAAACATTTGTTTGATACAGAAGCACAAATAGGAGCATTTTTTGGCAAACGTTGCTCAATCAAATGACAACTTAAAAGTTGCTGAGGTAATAAATGACAGCACAGGAAAAACAGGCACAGAAGATGGGCAGTTACTCACAGGAGGAAACCTTGACATTCACTTGCAGGCTGTGCTCAGCAAAGTGAGACTCTGCCAGCCATTTGCAGTCCTTTGTGAAGTTGTTTAACCGACACTGATCCTTCGAGTCAGTTCTCAGGATTTCTGGATTCTCCAGAAAAATTAAATTAAAAAATAAACATGGCAGAGCATCTGCTACACAAGATGTAAGCCAGAGATGGCAAAGGTTGGACTGTACAAAGTCTGGACGCTGTCGCAGGAAGTAAGCTCCTCCGTGTCATGTCACACAAGTGTTTTTTTTTTTTTTTAAATAAACAGATTCTCGAATATAGTATGTAACAACATTTTACCCAGTGCATGTGGACAGCTCTTGTAAGTAACCAAGACTCGGTGTCAAAGGTCCTGGTGTGTTATATGTGGACGGCTGAAGGACATCAGATGTATCACTGAGCCAGCTGAGATCGTCTCTCCTCCAGACAGCGACAAACCCACATGGACACGACCTCAGCATTCCCATCGTTGTATTGGATTATAAAGGAATGATCCTGCAGAAATAGAAAATAAACTTAAAATGCATGAACAACCTAACTGATCTGCAGCTATGCAGCCCTATCTGCAACAAACTGTGATGCACTGTATTTTGGCAAGGTTCTATCAGAACCAGCACCGGCTTCTTAAGCAATTTCAGCTACAGTAGCTAGTCTGTTTGACTGGACTACGTGGGCCACCCCTTACACCAGTTTACCACAGTTCCTTCCTTTGACCAGTTATGATACTGGCCTCATCAGATCAGGAACATCCCACATGAGCTGCTTTGACCCACTTCCCTGGTCATCACAGTTTGGGCCTTGTTAAACTCACCCAATTCCTTCCATTTGCCATCTTTTCCTGCATCTGACACATCGTTTGGAATTAAAATCCTTCTCTGTCAGAAACTCGATAAGACAATAAAGTCTGAAAACACAAATGGTATTAAAACTTTTGCCCTTTTCCCTGCCTTCTACGGATTTGGTCATATTTCCCAAAAAATCTATACTTTTTAAAATACTTTTTATAAACAGTAGGAATGATGAGATAAAAATCTAAAAACTAAATTACTAAAGTTGTTTAATAAAAAAAAAAAACGTTCACTTCCATCTTGAATGTCTCTGGAAGTTAGGCTGTTTACTTTTACTCTGCAACAACAGTCCAAGTTTCAGTCAATATCTGCTCACATCACGGTATACCCTCCACACTAACTACTATAGGGTAAAATAACTGGCTGGTTGTGAAATCACAGGTAATGAGCTTTCTCGTAAAAACAGAGACAATTCAAACAGCTATTAGATTTCTTTCACTTACTCCACATTATTATTTTTTATTATCAAACAGACGGGAGCTGCAGAAATTATTAGGCCTTTATGTAGAAGGGTGTGAATGTGTGCCATTTGTTTATTGCCAACCATGGATCACAAAGTGTTGATAAAATACAAATAAAGTAAACAAGAACAGCAATAAAACCCGTTAAATATTAATGCCCAACAGATTTGAAGCTACGACATCCCAATAAGCATCCTGGGTTTAACGGCCTACTTGAGCCGTAGCCGGATGTAAACCGAGATATGTAATAAAAAAAGCTTTAAAAAATTAAATTGTGACTGCTTTTCATTAGCTGAGCAAAACAAATCAAAACACACATGTTCACAGTTGTGATTGACAGCTAGTAAAGTTTGTTAAGTAGTGCCGGTGTACGCTTGCAGAAGGACTGAAAAGGAGATGTCACATGTGATATCTCACTCCGAGCGAACCCGGTCATCCGATCCCCCTCAATGACTTTCCAGAGTAAAGCAAGAGGTCGCAGAGGTCACTCAGAGGTCAGGGATGAACGGGGAGCAGGTTGTAGACGAGGCAAATTAACTCAGACTGATCAGGAATTTTATTTGAGATGTCTCAATGTCTAATTGCATGACCAGGCAGTTTAAATGAACTTGTCAGCCCTGATTTCCACAATATCTGTCCTTAAGAACAAGAGATCGCTTCAGTTGTGCACAGTTTAGATCCTAACAAGGAGATCAAACAGAGCAAAAAGACAAAGACTATTGCTTTGGCCTAGTCTAGACAGGGAACCTGTGTCGATGATGCTGTGCAAGAAAGCCATTTCTAACTAAAGCTGTTTGGCAGAATTTAAAGACATTTGTATCATGTTACAACTAATATTTTGCACATTTGTGATCGTCAGATGATTTCTATGGTGTGCTCCTTCACTTCAACCTTTGCACAGAAGGGAAACAACAGCTTCACATTTTTCCATTTTATAGATTGTCCCCTTTTGCTGTTTATCATACTTTCATAAAGTAATCTGATATAAATTCAATTTCAACATTATATACTGGCAGTGAGACCATTCTTGGCTTTTTTTCCAACTATGTTTAGAGAACAATATGCCAAAGCTCCTAATTTAGACCAACAATATATCGTATAGTATATCTTTTGTTAGTATCCTGGAACACATTATCAAAAAAATCTAAATTTTAAACACATTATAGTAGATTCATTCTCACTAGACTGGGGCACATTTGGCTCTAGTTTGTTCTTCCTCAGCAAGCATAAAGGACAACCTAAGCTGACATCTGCAGAAGGTTAAATAACCGTTTACACAACACATACAAACGTAAAATAGCATGTATAGTTATGTACGGGGAGTAACTCCCAATTGATGATGTTTCAGTTTCTTGAAGAAGTGTCCCATTTGATAGTGGAATATTTTAACCAGAACCTGAATTAAATGCCAAGGGATCGAGGGAGGAGAAGGGCTGCAGGTAACCCTAGAAAATAGTTCAGTCCGAATCTGGTCAAAGTCGGTGAAAACGGTAAAAAGGTACGGTGAGAATCCAGAGCTTAAAAAAGGGAACAGCTCTCTATTTCTTTTTTGTTACTGCAAACAGCAAGTACACAAGTACAGGGTGTCTGGTGTCCATAATTGCCAGAGGGGTGTTCAAAAGGCTAAACTTCAAAACTGCCAACATAACAACTGAATAAATAAATCTGACTCTAATTTCACCACATATTCCACAATAATTCCTCCCTACTGTGCAAAGCTGTTTTAAATAAAGGATTAACAGTTATCTCACATGTTAGAGGTACTGGTCATACTGCCAGTTTGCAGCCAACTCTTTGGGAGATGTAATGGTGCTGTCTACTGAGCAACATTTCATACCATCCATGGGTCAGTTCATACCCTGCAGGGGAACGTTTTGTACCTGCTCTGACAGTCACTTTTCTAAAGTCTGCTGCAGGTTTACTGTCAGTTTTAAACTGTGGGCTCATTAAATACCTCTCAGCAACAAACAAGTTCAGACAATGTAAAATTAGCAAAAGAGCAGGACACACTGGTGGTGATGTTCCACTTCTTCCCTCCCAGGAGTCTTTTGGTCTATTTGTGGTTATACAGGGAAATATGTGGGAATGAAAACTGTGTTGGTGATTGTTCATTAGGGTTACTTACTCACAGTTAACGTGTAACCACCACAGTATATAATCCGTGACATTTTTCAGAGGGCTCTGACTGTGAACAAAGTGTACGGACTGTGAAGGACTGGTGCAAGCCCCATCAATCCTTTTGCCCTTCTAATGGGCAGCTAGGGTTAACACAGTCTGAGGTTAATTACTGTCATATCAGTGTGAGCATGTGTGTCAGTGAGAGAGACACACACACAAAACGCTCCTGGGTGCCCCTCTAAGAGCTGGACATCCATCTCATCAATCTTTCTTACTTGTCTCTGCGCTGAAAAAATGATACAAAAATAAATGGGAAGTCCTAAGTGACGCTTTTTAAAATCAAGCTCTGCAACCTCTGCTCCAAAAATTAACCCTGACAGGCCAGAGGAATCTGCTAAAGTGTAGCCTGGATGAAGGTGCCTGTCAAAATACACGATGGCCATGCGACATGAATGCCTTTATATGGTGGTTGCAGCTTGGGAGCTGAAAATAAAATCCCTGGTTTGGCCAAAGACTTCCAACTTCTGAACCCCGGCATACAAATTTTAAGAAAAACAAAACACCTGATATCTACAGTGAGAAGTACAATACGAATGCATGTAGAAGCCCATATGTTTAAGCCCTTTGATTAGTAGCACTGACTGGGAAATACTGTATAAAAACAGTCTAGTTAGTTGGCCTAGTCAAATTCTTGATTCAACACTGAACCACAGGCCCTGATCAAGGCATATTAAGACCACTGGATTATCTCAGCTCTCTGTGTTTGTTGTTTGACATCACTCGCAAGAGTAAAATGCACCAAGGTGGACATCCTTGGGAAAAAATTGAAAAATCTCCAAAAAGTTTACCCACGCATGCTCCAGATACAATTACAAAAACGATTTCACAGTCAGTTATTGAGCCTCAACAACTTTATGACAGTCAAAAATTAAAAGAAAGTAAAAGCATTATTTATAGAGTACACTGCTATTATCATCTTTGTGTGATAAAGTACTTAACCCCTCTACTACAGTGAAAGAAAAACTACAAATATTTTATCCCGAACACAATCAGTTCACATTTCTATTTCAGCATTTCATCAGGCAAAACAAAATGTCCTACATACGTAGTGTTGATGAAAGTCTACTCATCTAAATATTGCTCTAAGTATGCAACTTAAAAACTGGTCAGTTTATTTTATCCTGTTTCAATTTGCTCATCCTTCCATACACCAGTCAATTTTCCGAGCTTTTAACAAAACCACAGAATAATTTGAGATACTTTTAGATAAGTTGGTATCTTCTTTGTATCTCAACCCGTTGGGTGTGCTTGACAAATAAGACAGATCAAGTAAGACTCTTAAAGGATTTCAAGAAAGAGCTCAGTGGATTAATGTTGAGGTACTTTGATGACAAACAAGGGACCTTTTCGATCTTGGCTGGGTGGTCCTATGGTTATGACTGCTCAGAGTAAATTGTCAGTAAGGCTGTAGTAACTATAATAAAAACATAAATCTGATAAGGGATTACAATGCAAAAGTTAAAAAACCATATATTTCAACTTAAAGTCTAAGATGGATGGATGATTGGTCCAAAGTTGACTTGCAGTACCAGTTAAGCAATCAGACATTAGGGTCCGTTTATTGGGCCACAGCTTAAATTATTTGACAGCACAAATTAACTATGTAATATTCAAATAAATGTTGAAATAGTCTATGAGTTGAAAAGTTATTTAAATCTAAATGACAAATGTATTGTGTATGTATTATAAATAAATGTATTTATTTTCTTATTTAATATGTTTATTTGCATTTATATGTAAAAAATAATGTTGGGCTAACACTGAAAAGATTGGTTCACAGCAGCTGAGCTCGACCACTGATTTAACCTACAAACAGGGAAAAAATGTGGGGGAAAAATCATTAAAATCTTCTCCATTCTTACATTTTAAGTATTTCCAATGTTCTTTCTAATTTTTAGACATTTGTTTCTTATATTTATTTTACCCTTGGAAGACCCACTGCAAGGTAACTAGCCTTGGAGTATAAAAACACAAACCTTCTGTCTTTTCCTCTCTCACACTCACGTGATCACATACATGATCATGTAATAATTAAATTATGTGCACCTTAAATTAAGTTTAAAACCTTCATTAGAATAGTTATGAATGCAGAGTGAATAACTACTCGTTGGATTAGGTCATTCAAGGTGTCTGAATTTCCACTGTACTAAAGCAGGGTCAGAGGTGAGTTTGGAGAAGGACTCATTTAAAAGTTACATTAATCACCGTCTTGCCAAATCAAACTGGGATAATCACCTGCAACTGCTCTACTCAAAAGGAAATGACCCAAACCCAGGGGAAATTCTACCCAACACTTTAATTGTTCTGAAGCCTTTGAAGGGTCTGTTTAATCCAAGATTAATTTATGCGATTTTAAATAACTCTGCGCATGATTAATAAGCAGAGATGAAATTAAAAGCAGTTTGGGGCAATTATAACAAGGGACTGGTCATCACCCCATTAGATTGGTGTTGGAGACAACATGGAGTGTGTGTGTGAGAGAGAAAGGTAGAATAACTAGGTCTTTACAGATTTGCATGCTAATCACAAAACCCCACTGGAAACATGCTGGCATTAGAAGGTGTCTGGGTGTAAAGTCCAATCTATTATGTATCCAAACTTCTCTGAGGAGTCTTACAATGCCATGTACCCTCAATGCCTGATAATCAGTGCATTTAATGTCAATTTCCTCACACCCCTTGTCCTGATAACCACCATATACAGTCCCATCTCTGTCCAACGTTACGTTGCAGATACGCCTTCGTACGCTGGATGTCTCAAAAGAATTTGGACGTGAAGAATTAATCTTTACCTTTTATACCCTCATTTAAGGAGCACAGTGTGTGCTGGAGTTCTTATTTAAAACCGCGGATGAAGCTACAGATCACATCTGCCAGTATTCAACAACTGGTAACAGGAGAAGGATCTGGAGAGGAATTGCTTTCCTGAAAGAAAACTCTACAAACAACTCCGTAAGCTGTTTTTGGAAGTGTGTAACATTTAGCAATAAATCTTCCCTGTGTTTAAATTAAACAGTGCACATGGCTGTAAAGAACATGCCATCAAAATCTACCTTGGTGCTCTTCCAGATTGGCAAGCATATAAGCTGGATTGCTTAGATAGACAACCATTTAGCAATGGACATTTTATGAAACACTGAATCTGATTGAATAGCAATGCAGAACAGTTGGTAGACTAGGATTTTATGCCATTGAATTAAATGATGGATTGACTGAACAATGCAACCACTTTACAACAGTCCCTTGCAAACTCAAAGTGCTGCAGAGTATCTGAGAAGTATTCCCTGATGATCTTCACTTCCTGTTTTGAGCAATGTACAGGTCCTTCTCAAACAATTTGCATATTGTGATAAAGTTCATTATTTTCTATAATGTAATGATGAAAATTTAACATTCATATATTTTAGATTCATTGCACAGTAACTGAAATATTTCAGGTCTTTTATTGTCTTAATACGGATGATTGTGGCATACAGCTCATGAAAACCCAAAATTCCTATCTCACAAAATTAGCATATTTCATCCGACCAATAAAAGAAAAGTGTTTTTAATACAAAAAACGTCAACCTTCAAATAATCATGTACAGTTATGCACTCAATACTTGGTCGGGAATCCTTTGGCAGAAATGACTGCTTCAATGCGGCGTGGCATGGAGGCAATCAGCTTGTGGCACTGCTGAGGTCTTATGGAGGCCCAGGATGCTTCGATAGCGGCCTTTAGCTCATCCAGACTGTTGGGTCTTGAGTCTCTCAACGTTCTCTTCACAATATCCCACAGATTCTCTATGGGGTTCAGGTCAGGAGAGTTGGCAGGCCAATTGAGCACAGTGATACCATGGTCAGTAAACCATTTACCAGTGGTTTTGGCACTGTGAGCAGGTGCCAGGACGTGCTGAAAAATGAAATCTTCATCTCCATAAAGCTTTTCAGCAGATGGAAGCATGAAGTGTTCCAAAATCTCCTGATAGCTAGCTGCATTGACCCCGCCCTTGATAAAACACAGTGGACCAACACCAGCAGCTGACACGGCACCCCAGACCATCGCTGACTGTGGGTACTTGACACTGGACTTCTGGCATTTTGGCATTTCCTTCTCCCCCGTCTTCCTCCAGACTGTGGCACCTTGATTTCCGATTGACATGCAGAATTTGCTTTCATCCGAAAAAAGTACTTTGGACCACTGAGCAACAGTCCAGTGCTGCTTCTCTGTAGCCCAGGTCAGGCGCTTCTGCTGCTGTTTCTAGTTCAAAAGTGGCTTGACCTGGGGAATGCGGCACCTGTAGCCCATTTCCTGGACACACCTGTGCACGGTGGCTCTGGATGTTTCTACTCCAGACTCAGTCCACTGCTTCCACAGGTCCCCCAAGGTCTGGAATCGGCCCTTCTCCACAATCTTCCTCAGGGTCCGGTCACCTCTTCTTGTTGTGCAGCGTTTTCTGCCACAATTTTTCTTTCCCACAGACTTGCCACTGAGGTGCCTTGATACAGCACTCTGGGAACAGCCTATTCGTTCAGAAATTTCTTTCTGTGTCTTACCCTCTTGCTTGAGGGTGTCAATAGTGGCCTTCTGGACAGCAGTCAGGTCGGCAGTCTCACCCATGATTGGGGTTTTGAGTGATGAACCAGGCTGGGAGTTTTAAAGGCCTCAGGAATCTTTTGCAGGTGTTTAGAGTTAACTCGTTGATTCAGATGATTAGGTTCATAGCTCGTTTAGAGACCCTTTTAATGATATGCTAATTTTGTGAGATAGGAATTTTGGGTTTTCATGAGCTGTATGCCAAAATCATCCGTATTAAGACAATAAAAGACCTGAAATATTTCAGTTACTGTGCAATGAATCTAAAATATATGAATGTTAAATTTTCATCATGACATTATGGAAAATAATGAACTTTATCACAATATGCTAATTGTTTGAGAAGGACCTGTACATCCTTGAGGAACTCCACAGTGAATCTGCCTCACCATTAGGTTGGGACACACATGGTAAGTCTGAAGTGTTGAAGGATAGTACGAATCACTAATCCATTGACCTGTGTAATTTCTTTTAGAAGAGACGAAACTTGAAAAACGGACAGTGGAAGAAAATTTTCTGTGGGGTGCGCCACCCAAAGCCTGCCAGTGTGGTTTGCCATTGTTTAAATTAACAGAAATGTATTTTTGACATGGACGCCGCTAATGCACATATTGCCCTTTTAACCTTTTTACTTTGCACGACACCTGACAAAGCTGCTTAGAGCCTTTTGTGCTAATTGAAAAGCCAGATCCCTGGAAAGTGAATCATTTACTGATCAATAGTCTTTCTACATACCAAATTACGCCAAATCGGATCATTCAATCTGGGTGATTACCTCAGTACTTTTCTTTTTTTGTCAACTATTCTTTAAAATATTCCAACTTGGCAATTTATGTGGCCTTAACAATCAAAACTTTCTCAACTACTTCAAACCACTAGAAAATATAAATGTGGCAGTCTTTTCTTATAGAGCAGTACATAATGTTTAATTTCTTTGAGCTTTTTTTCCATTATAAGATCAGTTTTAATGTGATTTTAAATCCAGCTTTCATCCCAAAAAAATGACAACAGCTGCAGAAAACCCGAGTGTCAATGGGGTTTACATCAATAAAAACCCAGGGGTGAAATGTGAAAACATTCGTCAGGGAAGGTGCTGACAGGACGGTTTAGTGAGGAGCCACCCCAGTGATTAGACACAGGAAGTGCACTGATATAAAAACACACATGTGAAAAGCCTTTTTGCACATGTATTGATGTAAACATTAAGACAGCTTTTTATTTAGAGGGAAAAGCTGCTTAAAAAGTTTGAAACTAAAATTCATCATAAATATCCTTCCAAAAATTACAAAATTAAATGTAGAAAACCAAAAAGTACTAGAATAAGCAGATGTATAATTCAGTCTGTGTTTGTACACCCACACACTTGTGATTTTCCTTTCAGGTCACAGCTTTGTGAATCAAAGACTTTTAAGGAAGCTTGAAAAGTCGGGGACTATAAAGTAAAGTTACTGTTTGTATGAGATCTAAAAGATATAACATGATTTCAAGTTAACTGGACAAGGTTGTTTAGCGTGGATCCAATGTTTACAGGCTGCCACTAACTGCTTAAAACCGGATGGTTCCCCGTTTTCCATTAATGTGTGTGTGTGTGTGTGTGTGTAGGTCAAAATTAATCTGGAGGTGAGTCAGAGACAAGAGGACGTTCTTTTGTGAAAAACCGAGGGGCTCATCTGGTGTCTCTGGGGCTGAAAGGGGCTCAGAAATTTGAGTGTGTTTGTCAGCGTATACATGGGCGCCGGTGAATAGTCAAGCAGAATGGGAGGGCCGCATTTACAAGGGCGCTAAAAGGTTGTTGGCTAAGAAACAAGGGACCAAGAGGAAGAGAGAGAAATGAGGTGCTGAAACCATGTTGTGAAAATCAAAAACTGCTCAAATGCTGAGGGTTACCTGTTTTTTCTTATTTCTTGGAAGAAGAAAAAAGTGTTTTATTTAGTCAAAGAAACACACAAATGTTTAAAAAGCCAAAAATTTCCTAATTGAATAACTAATGTTAATCTCAGCTACTAAGTGATGCACAGACAGGCTGAAGACAACCGTTCATCACAACCAAAAGCAGGAAACCTCATACAGGACAGGTCATTACCAGAAGCACGCCTCCTGGGACCAAGCCAGTGGAAAGTATCCTCCACTCATCAACGTCATTAGGTT
Source organism: Girardinichthys multiradiatus (assembly GCF_021462225.1). NCBI lineage: Eukaryota > Metazoa > Chordata > Actinopteri > Cyprinodontiformes > Goodeidae > Girardinichthys > Girardinichthys multiradiatus. The sequence continues at coordinate 16,760,239 of NC_061797.1, forward strand.
ATGATGACAGGATAGGGTGTCCACAATAAAAGATTTAGCACAATAAGTGGAAAAGCAGCACTTACTTTCCTATGTAGTGTCTTATTAAGAAATATTTACCAAAAGCACAGCAAAGACCATTTTGTGAGTCTTAAAAACTATTGATAAGTACTTATTTTAGTTGCTTACTGAATGAGTGACACTTGTGTTTCAATCAAAACTACTAAACTTGTTTCCAAAAAACAGATTCTATTATTCCAAATGCTGTCTAAATACAATAGATGTGGCAAAAACACAGACGTCTGTGTATTTCTGAGAGCTGAGTATGTGGAGTACAAGGACATGGTGGACAAAGCCAGAGAGATGGACACAATGATGCACCTCTGACCACCCGAGACACATCCCCCAAGAACAGTGCCTGATTGGACTAACAGCATGGGTCAATAAGGTTGGAATTCGGTTGTGTTATTTTATTCAGCTAAATAAATAGATAAATGCTCCATAGCAACACCTCTGAATCCAGCTGAATGTGGGAGATGAGATCATTCTGTCCATACGACAAATCCGTGGGTCTGCTGCAAAATCTATATACTGATGCAGCGGTACATATCTAAGTCAAAACCTACAACTGTAATTGAAGCAGTGAAGACTACTGCATAAGCTTCCACAACAGTTGGTTACCATGGAGACTAACTGCAGGCTTGTGGAGGGCCATTGTTGACTAACGAGTAACACTGATCTCACCAGCTGCTCTCTTGAGATAAAATGCTGTTTGATCTGGTAAGGATTATGACTGATTAATTAATATACATCCAAAATTATAATTAAAAATCATAATTCAGAAAAATAATTTCTTAACCAAAAATCTTGTACTCGTACTCGTCGCCTTCCGCTTATCCGGGACCGGGTCGCGGGGGCAGCAGACTCAGCAGAGATGCCCAGACGTCCCTCTCTCCAGACACCTCCTCCAGTTCCTCCAGGGGGAGTCCAAGGCGTTCCCAGGCCAGCCGAGAGACATAGTCCCTCCAGCGTGTCCTGGGCCGTCCCCTGGGCCTCCTCCCGGTGGGACGTGCCTGGAACACCTCCCGAGGAAGGCGTCCAGGAGGCATCCGGTATAGATGCCCGAGCCACCTCAACTGGCTCCTCTCGATGTGGAGGAGCAGCGGCTCTACTCCGAGCCCCTCCCGGATGGCCGAGCTCCTCACCCTATCTCTAAGGGAGTGCCCGGCCACCCTACAGAGGAAGCTCATTTCAGCCGCTTGTATCCGGGATCTCGTTCTTTCAGTTATGACCCAAAGTTCATGGCCATAGGTGAGGGTAGGAACGTAGACCGACCGGTAAATTGAGATTATTGCTTTTTGGCTCAGCTCTCTCTTCACCACAACGGACCGGCACAGCGCCCGTCTGTCAATCTCCCGCTCCATTCTTCCCTCACTCGTGAACAAGACCCCGAGATACTTAAACTCCTCCACTTGAGGCAGGAACTCCCCTCCAACCTGAAGAGGACAAGCCACCCTTTTCCGGTCGAGTACCATGGCCTCTGACTTGGAGGAGCTGATCCTCATCCCAGCTGCTTCACACTCGGCTGCGAACCGCCACAGCGCATGCTGTAGGTCTTGGCTAGAGGGGGCCAGCAGGACCACGTCATCCGCAAAAAGAAGAGACAAAAATCCACTGGCCCCCAAACCAGACCCCCTCCGGCCCTTGGCTGCGTCTAGAAATCCTGTCCATAAAAGTTATGAACAGGACCGGCGACAAAGGGCAGCCCTGCCGGAGTCCAACATGCACCGGGAACAGGTCCGACTTAGTGCCTGCAATGCGGACCAAACTCCTGCGCCGCTCGTACAGGGACCGGATGGCCCCTAATAAAGGGCCTCCGATTCCATACTCCTGGAGCACCCCCCACAGGGCATCACGAGGGACACAGTCGAATGCCTTCTCCAGGTCCACAAAACACATGTGAACCGGTTGGGCAAACTCCCATGAACCCTCGAGTACCCTCTAGAGGGTATAGAGCTGGTCCAGTGTTCCACGGCCGGGACGAAAACCACACTGCTCCTCCTGCTGCCGAGGTTCGACTATCGGTCGGACTCTCCTCTCCAATACCTTGGCGTAGGCCTTACCAAGGAGGCTGAGGAGTGTGATCCCCCTGTAGTTGGAACACACCCTCCGGTCCCCCTTCTTATGAAGGGACCACCACCCCAGTCTGCCAGTCCAGAGGCACTGTCCCCGACCGCCACGCAATGTTGAAGAGGCCTGTCAACCATGACAGCCCTACAACATCCAGAGACTTGAGGTACTCAGGGCGGATCTCATCCACCCCCGAAGCCTTGCCACCGCGGAGCTTTTTAACCACCTCGGTGACTTCAGCCTGGGTGATGAAAGAGTCCAACCCCGTGTCCCCAGCCTCTGTTTCCACCACGGAATGTGTGATGGCAGGATTGAGGAGATCCTCGAAGTACTCCTTCCACCGCCCGATAATGTCCTCAGTCGAGGTCAGCAGTCTCCCACCCCCACTATAAACAGTGTTGGCGAAGCACTGCTTCCCCCTCCTGAGGCGCCGGACGGTTTGCCAGAATCGCTTCGAGGCCAACCGGTAGTCCTTCTCCATGGCCTCACCGAACTTCTCCCAGGCCCGAGTTTTTGCCTCTGCCACCGCCCGGGTTGCAGCACGCTTGGCCTCAAGGAGTCCCGCAAGCCAACCACAGCCGATAGGACTCCTTCTTCAGCTTGACAGCATCCCTTACTGCCGGTGTCCACCACCGGGTTCTGGGATTGCCGCCGCGACAGGCACCGCAGACCTTACGGGCGCAGCTACGGGCAGCAGCATCGACAATAGATGCGGAGAACATGGTCCACTCGGACTCTATGTCTCCAACATCCCCCGGGATCTGGTCGAAGCTCTCCCGGAGGTGTGAGTTGAATACATCCCTGGCCGAGGGCTCCGCCAGGCGTTCCCAACAGTCCCTCATTATGCGCTTGGGCCTGCCAAGTCTGTCCGGCTTTCTCCTCCTCCAAAAATCATTACTTACAAATGGAAATCAGAGATGTCCTCTGGTGTTGTGATTATGGGCTCAAAGCACTTAATAATTACAATTACTTAATTATCATTAATAAATGAAGCGGGAACTCAGTGGAAAAACTCCAGTAATAAAACTGGGGCAAAGGAGTGGTCAGGCCACGAGGCCCAGACCGCAGCTGCTTTGAATGAAAAACTTCAAAAGTCCAACTTCTAACTCCTGGCTGATTTAGGATCAGCCGGACAAAAAACGTGAACTTGCACTTTGATGATCGCTCTGTGATTCAGCCGCACAGCAAATCAAACAGCTCGGCATAAAACACTTCAATCAGTACCGCATGCAACAAGTTAATACCTTGGATTAACTACTGGTGATTCTAAATCACCTTAATCTATGCCTTACCCTGCCCAGACCTTCTAAATACACCAATCCAATTTAATAAAAAGAACTAAATTACTTTGACGTTGATTTCTTCTTTGAAGTAGAAAAACGGGGGGGGGGGGGGTCTCCTAAAGAGACATATGCTGACCTGAACTGGGTTTGGCTTTGCTGAGATAACTGGTCCTTCATGCATTTGTGTTGTGTAGTAAATCTCATACATTCTTTCAATTGCTGCCTTAATTTGGGATAACGATAAAGATAAATTAACAGAATAAAAATGGTTTATCTTGTCAAAGAGCATCTAATGGGACATAATCCCAGAAACAACAATGCCATCAAGGAAAGCTACAGCACTGATAAGAGAGAAGACAAGTTCAAAGCTAATGGTAAACAAATAGCAGTAAGGTGAGTGTATATAGTCATAAAGCAACATTATTTGCTCAGTGTCTGCACTATTGTTTGATTTTGTGCATTACTTTCCATAGATAAAAGAGTGAGAGTAAATGGTGGCCCATTGTGTGCGACTCAGGAAAGAAGGGGAGCGGTGACTTGGTGCATTAACATACAGATAGAATAGGAAAAGAGTTTTAATGTACTCAGGAGGCTGGGGCGATAGAGATGTAGAATGGGAGGTGGGGAGGAAAGGGCCAATGAAGACGAGGAGAGAAAAAGACAATCAGCACAGTGGTGACACAAAGGCAGGCATCCATGACCTTATGTCTCAGTTCATCATGCAGGAAAAGAAATAAAAGGCCTACAGGAAGGAAAAAAATCTAGGAGTAAAGAGAAGACGAGCAGGATGGAGGGAAAGACGAAGTCAAAAATAGAGAAAATTGAGAAATTTTAAAAAACAGCTCAGAGATCACAGATAAGTGTGTCATAATGAGAACCATGGAAGAAAAAAGAAACAGTGACAGGACCAAAGCTGCTTTAGAACTACACTGACCCGACCGAGAGCATCTCAAAGCTTTCAGGACAGAAAATCTGTGGCAAGAAAAGGAAGCGACAGTAGCTCCTATCTTTGTCTTTTAACGTGTTTTTTATTCTATCAGGTCCAGTAATCTGAGGCTGTGAAGGCGAAGAAAAAGAGACTGTGGACACCCTGTGCCTGGGGACAAGTGGGCATCAGAAACACTATCCAGGACAAAACAAAGACCAAAAAAAAAGCTCAAGGATGAACTATGAGGAGAGGACAGGTATGTAGGGTCAAAGTGATGCTCTGGGCAACGTCGTGCTGAGAAATCTTAAATCCTGAGATTAATGTGAGGGGAACATTGAAACCTACTATCTAGTTGACACATTTTATAAAATAAAACCTCACTCCATGCTTTTTACAGTGGGTGTAAAACAAAAACTGGTTCTTTAAACAAAAAAGTTAATAGCTGTGAAGACATATTTTCTGATGGGAACGTTCTGCTTGAATGGAAATTAATATTTAAAGCAGCAAATAAAAAAACCTTCATCCGAATTACCAGTTCAACCAACATTTTTCTTTACTCCTCCTTTCTGGCACGAGAGTGAGAACATACAATCTGTTAGCAGCTCTGCATTTACACCTCGCAGCACTCTGTCCTCACACCACCAACCTTCACCACTCATTTCCCTGCGGGCCTGCAAGTCGCCGTCATTGCCCCCCGACGCAGGATCCTGACTGTGTTGCAACTCTTAAAAGCCCGTTAGTGTAAATGTCCGGCCTCGTGTGCTAATGTTGGAAGTGAGAAAACTGTCCAGTTCACGCTGGGCCGGAGATGAGTGGCTTGGCCTGCATAGCTGTCAGACAAGACAGAAAGAGCTGAAACTTGGTGAAGTCACTACTTCTATTTATAAAACTAACTCATCAGTGATGGTACATTGTAGTTCTCACCCAAATATCCGACAAAATTATCATATATTCTTGATCAATACATGGTTGACCAACAAGAGATTTGGTCTTGTGTTTTTAAATGGATTTTCGCCAAGATCACAAACTTTTTTTTTTCAAATTTTTATGGGACCTAAAGCTATTATGAAAAATACCAATACATTTTAACACTTACAGGTATTGTGTAGTCATTTTAAGTGAACAAATGCAAGTTCACGCTGGTCAAACTCACATGCTCTTCCTCATGTATACACACTACCGGTCAAAAGCTTTAGACACACTTTCCTATTGAATGATTTTCTTAATGTTTATGACTGTTTACATTGTACGTAGATTCTCACCGAAGGAATCAAAACTGAATGAAAACATATGGAATTATGTAGTAAACAAAAAATTGTAAAATAACTTTAAATATGTTTTATATTTCAGATTCCTTATAGTAGCCGTCCTTTGCTGCGATGACAGAAATATTAACCTTTGGTCGTCTCTCAGGGAACGTCTGGGAAATTCTTACAAGACTCTTTGGAAAACCATTTCAGGTGACCACCTCATGAAGGTTATGGAGAGAATGAGAAGAGAGCAGAGCAGTAATCAGAGCAAAGGGGGGCTATTTTGAAGAGTCTAAAATATAAACAATTTTAGAGTTATTCCACATTTTTTGTCTACTACATAATTCCATGTGTGTTCATTCACAGTTTTGTTGCCCATGGTGAGAATCTACAATGTAAATAGTCATGAAAATAAAGGGACCCATTTAGTGAGAAAGTGTATCTAAAACGTTTGACTGGTAGTGAAAATCAGTGGGTATAGACTGGTGATCGCAGATGTGAGAGGTGATCAATGGAAGTGATTCTCATAAGAAAACAATATTGACTAAAAATGAAAATAAATTTGTTTTTGCCCAGGAATGTCTACATTTTAGAATATCATATGCTTTATGTATCATTTTATATAAACATTGTGTGTTTCAAACTTTGGTTATTTTAGTTTTTACATCACAAGGCCCTGTACGAAAAAAAAAAAAAAACAGGTCCAATTCATTCCCAGAAATACATAATCAGATTTAAAACAATTCTAGTTATGATAGTGCAAATATAAATTCAACTGCCCATTTACTCGTACTCATCATCTTCCGCTTCATGCGGGACCGGGAGCAATGGCTCTACTCCAAGCCCCTCCCGGATGGCCGAGCTCCTCACCCTATCTCTAAGGGAGTGCCCGGCCACCCTATGGAGGAAGCTCATTTCAGCCGCTTGTATCCGGGATCTCGTTCTTTCGGTCATGACTCAAAGTTCACGGCCATAGGTGAGGGTAGGAACGTAGACGGACTGGTAAATCGAGAGCTTCGCTTTTCGGCTCAGCTCTCTCTTCACCACAACGGACCGGCACAGTGTCCCCATTACTACGGCAGCCGTACCGATCCATCTGTTGATCTCCCGCTCCATTCTCCCCTCACAACGAGACCCCGAAAGACCCCGGCTGCAAACCGCCCCAGTGCATGCTGTAGGTCTTGGCTAGAGGGGGCCAGCAGGATCACGTCATCTGCAAAAAGAAGAGACGAAATCCACTGGTCCTCAAACCAGACCCCGTCCGGCCCTTGGCTGCGCCTAGAAATCCTGTCAATAAAAGATAGGAACAGGACAGGTGACAAAGGGCAGCCCTGCCGGAGTTCAACCGGGAACAGGTCCGACTTAGTGCCGGCTGGCCCCTAATGAAGGATCCCCAACTCCATACTCCTGGAACACCTCCCACAGGGAACCACAGTCGAATGCCTTCTCCAGGTCCACAAAACACATGAGGACCAGTTGGGCAAACACCCATAAACCCTCGAGCACACTGTAGAGGGTGTAGAGCTGGTCCGGTGTTCCACGGTCGGGACGAAAACCACACTGCTCCTCCTGAAGCCAAGGTCTGACTATTGGCCGGACTCTCCTCTCCAATACCTTGGCGTAGGCCTTACCAGGGAGGCTGAGGAGTGTGATCCCCCTGTAGTTGGAACACACCCTCCGGTCACCTTTCTTATGAAGGGGGCCCACCATCCCAGTGGCATTGTCCCCGATCGCCACGCAATGTTGAAGAGGCATGTCAACCATGACAGCCCCACAACATCCAGAGACTTGAGGTACTCAGGGCGGATCACATCCACCTCCTAAGCCCTGCCACCGTGGAGCTATTTAACCACCTCGGTGAGTTCAGCCTGGGTGATGAAAGAGTCTAACCCAGAGTCCCCAGCCTCTGTTTCCACCAGGAAATGTGTGACGGCAGGATTGAGGAGATCCTCGAAGTACTCCTTCCACGCCCAATAATGTCCCAAGTCGAGGTTTGCAGCTCCCCATACCCACTGTAAACAGTGTTGGGGAAGCACTGATTTCCCCTCCTGAGGCACCGGAAGGTTTGCTAGAATTGCTCCGAGGCCAACTGGTAGTCCTTCTCCATGGCCTCACAGATCTCTTCCCAGGTCCGAGTTTTTGCCTCTGCCACAGCCCGGGCCGTGGCATGCTTGGCCCCTCGGTACCCGTCAGCCGCCTTTGAAATCCCACAAACCAACCACAGCCGATAAGACTCCTTCAGTTTGACAGCATCCCTTAACGCCAGTGTCCACCAACGGGTTTGGGAATTACAGCGACGACAGGCACTACAGACCTCACAGCCACGGCTACAGGCGGCAGCATCAACAATAGACGCAGAGAATATGGTCCACTCGGACTCTCTGTTTCCAACCTCCCCTGGAACATGGTCAAAGCTCTCCTGGAGGTGGGAGTTGAATATATCCTTGGCTGAGGGCTCCGCCAGATGTTCCTAGCAGACCCTCACTATGCGCTTGAGCCTGCCAAGTCTGTCGGGCTTTCTCCTCCTCCAGCGGATCCAACTCACCACGAGGTGGTGATCAGTGGACAGCTCAGCCCTTCTCTTCACCCGAGTGTACAAAACATGCGGCCGAAGGTGTGAAGACATGACAACAAATCCGATCAAGTGCCAAGTGCACTGAAGGACACCCTTATGCTTGAACATGGTATTCATTATGGACAATTCGTGACTAGCACAGAAGTCTATAATGAAACACCACTCGGATTCAGATCGGGGAGGCCATTTTTCCCAATCATGCATCCAGGTGTCACTGTCGTTTCTTCACGTGGGCTGTGAAGTCTGACCTGTTACCCAGAGCCTGTTTGCCATGGGAGACCCTACCAGGGGCATTTAAGCCCCAGACAACATAGCCTCTAGAATAATTTGAGCACTCAAACCCCTCCACCATGGTATGGTGGCTGTTCAAGGAGGTTTTTAATGGCCCATTTAATGCCAATAAATAGAAAGTTATCTATAGTAGGCAGCAATTTTTAAGCTTTTCAGGTGAACTTTAAAATTCACATATAAACACATTTAATTGCAGTTAGTGTTTTTTTTCTCTCCGGTTGTGTCAAAAACAAATTTTGCTTTTCCTTTTTTTAAGCAATAAAAAAGTATGAAAGTAAAGTGGTCCATCAGGTTTAACTAAATGAAAACAGAACACATAAACTAACTGAAGGACAACATGTTTCCACTGGTATTTTGACAACTTATCTTTGCTGATAGGTTAGAGGGTCTCCTTGCCATTACCCTAATCATTTGCTTAGTCCACAGACTGTCTATCAGATTCTAGTCTAGACTATGTCTGGGCCTCTCCAAAATAATATTTCTGTCATAAGAAACGTGTTGGAAAAATTCAACGATTACTTTAAACTTAAATCTGCCTGGAATATAAATAGTTTTGGGCTTAACTGCAGCAGACATGTTTGTAAAAACCTCTGTACATCTAATCTGTACTGATATTCCACATAGTTTAGAAAAATCTCCTCTTTATAAAACATGTTTTAAAAATCTTTCTGTTTAATTAACAACAAACACCAAATATATGAGAGGCTCTTACTGATTACCTTCATGATAAATGGATGGACGTTCTATTAGAATATTGAAGCTATTGTTTTGTTTATGTGGATTAAATGAGTTACATTATTACACCAGAATATAGAAAATAGAATGCACCTGAAAAAAGACAAAAAGAAAGTAATATATTAAATAATTTGTAATCAATGTTCAAATGGATGAAATGATTGTACCCAAATAAACATAAAGCAATCTACCTGAAATATGAACCCAACAGTCAGCTCTTGGGTAATCAGAAACAATTAGAAATTTTGCTAAAGCAACGAGGGGCTCGTCTTTTCTTTTGTTCATGTGCAACACCTGACAGTGCTATAATTTGTCATTATAATTTCCTTATGTCAACTGAACACATTTTACAAGGTTTTAAAACCTAATTTTCAAACGATTAAATAGCTTGAATCTTGTGAAACTAGGCGTGGTTCATTTAAAATGGCTTCAAAGTGCTAAAATTGAATAATTACTCCCGAAGAGGGCCTCAAACCTGCCTCAAGGTTTTCTGGTGACCTGTATGACACCCTTCATTGGTAACACAAAGCTAATTCCTGTTGTTTCTGCACAGCATTCCCAACATGGAGGGTCCTTGACCCAAAACACCTCAATAACCATGAGATACACAACGGCATTTTCCAAGAGACACAGAGATAATAAAACTATTTGAAGCTCTATCAGAATGCATGAATGATAACACCATCTGTACACATTTGTTACAGAAAACCCCACATATTTCTGTCCTCAGATTAATAGTAGGTTTAATTTACCAAGAGGTTATTAGGTGTAGGTCTCTCCTTGGGGTTCTTCCGCATACTGCAAAAACAGAGATACAGGTGAGAAGAGTCCAGTAGTCATTTGCGGTATTTCTAAGTTCAAATGAGTTGCTTTTGTTCTTTCAATATAAGCATACACTCACCGGCCACTTTATTAGGTACACCTGTCCAACTGCTCGTTAACCCAAATTTTTAATCAGCCAATCACATGGCAGCAACTCAATGCATTTAGGCATGTATACGTGGTCAAGATGATCTGCTGCAGTTCAAACCGAGCATCAGAATGGGGAAGAAAGGTGATTTAAGTGACTTTGAACGTGGCATGGTTGTTGGTGCCAGACGGGCTGGTCTGAGTATTTCAGAAACTGCTGATCTACTGGGATTTTCACGCACTACCATCTCTAGGGTTTACTGAAAATGGTCAGAAAAAGAGAAAATATCCAGTGAGCGGCAGTTCTGTGGGCGCAAATGCCTTGTTGATGCCAGAGGTCAGAGGAGAATGGCCAGACTGGTTTGAGATGACAGAAAAACAACAGTAACTCAAATAACCACTCGTTACAACCAAGGCATGCAGAAGAGCATCTCTGAACGCACAAAACGTCGAACCTTGAGGCAGATGGGCTACAGCAGCAGAAGACCACACCTGCTGCCACTCCTGTCAGCTAAGAGAAACTGAGGCTACAATTTGCACAGGCTCACCATAATTGGACAATAGAAGATTGGAAAAGCGTTGCCTGGTCTGATGAGTCTCCACTTATGCTGCGACATTCAGATGGTAGGGTCAGAATTTGGCGTCAACAACATGAAAGCATGGATCCATCCTGCCTTGTATCAACGGTTCAGGCTGCTGGTGGTGTAATGGTGTGGGGGATATTTTCTTGGCACACTTTGGGCCCTTTAGTACCAAATGAGCATCGTGTCAACGCCACAGTCTACCTGAGTATTGTTGCTGACAATCTCCATCCCTTTATGACTACTGTGTACCCATCTTCTGATGGTTACTTCCAGCAGGATAACACACCATGTCATGAGGAATGTTTCCAGTATCTCGTTGAATCTATGCCATGAAGGATTATGGCAGTTCCTTTGCCTTGAGAAACCCGGTACCAGCAAGGTGTACTTAATAAAGTGGCCGATGAGTGTACTTGTCATTAATAAATTGATATAGGAGTCTTGCTACAAAATCCTTCATGCCACAGAAACGGAAAAACGAAACAATGAAATGCCATACAACACAGGTAATTTATTCCACATAATTAGAGAACTTGTGTGTGTGTGTCCTCCATATTGTGTTTACTGTGATCCGTCAGAACGACCGACATGGGAGACCGTGTGCAGTTAGTCGTGAAACTGCTTTATGTATCATAATGAAAGGGCCGTGACCGTCTAAGAATAGTCGGACAGTAAAGTACAAACGCTGCGCCAACCAGGACGGAGCACCTGTTTAGAGAGGTGTCCTGTTTGAGCAAATACAGCCGCCATGGGGGACAAACAGCAGCTGCCATGGTCTGCTGGTGAGCGCGGAGCACGCACACTCGTACATAGAGCATGCATGTGGTTTGGGAGTGCATGTAAATGTTTGTCTAACTGTAAAGGTTACAAGTGGCTAATGAATCAGAGGCAAACAGGGTAAACACTGGATTTGTCCTCATACATTAGAAAAACCAGTCACTGTCAAAAGGACAGCTTTTAATTCACTGCCAGCAGCCCTGAAAATCATGGCTAAAACCTACTACAATACAATATATAAACACACACAGGAACATGCACTTTAATGCCATTATATATTATAATACCTTCATTTAGGATCATTTGGCTCATGCATGACAAATACAGCCTGTGGTGTTTTTAGCTGTTCAGTCTGACACACTGGAGCCAGACATTGTTGGTTTTCTTTGTCATAACCGGACACACAAAGATAATATGAAGTTAAAATAATCCAAATCATTGTCGACACAGTCAAAATGATTCTAAAAATGAACCATTTCGATCTGCATCAGTTTTAAACACTCAAAACAAAACTGCTTTGACTCACCACTGAGTGATGAAGTGAACAAACTTTTCACTGAAATGTCCAACAGGAAGCACAGGAGGGTCCTGTAAGAAGAAACAAACCAGTTCAGACCTTTCCATTAAAAATAATTAATGACTTTTTAAGATAATTTTTACACACACAAAGATTAATATGCCTTTAAGCAATCTGGGAAAGCTCAGATGATATTTTGGCTTTGTAAATTTCTGTCAGGTTATTTTTCAGATTAAACAGCGCCACCATATATTTTAAGACAACGTCTCAAACACACTGCTTCTTTGAGTGTGCTATTAAGAAAAAACCCCAAAGAAATCAGCTAAGATATCAGGAAGAAAACTTTGGACCTCCACAGGTTTGGTCCATCCTCGGGGTCTACTTCCAGATGCCAGAAGGTGCCACATTCATCTCTTCAGTATCTCCATATAATTGTGTCCTCTGTGCTTATGACCTCCAGAGCAGAAACAAAAAAGCGGTTCAACCAAATACTAAAGAAAATTTACATTTCTCACTTTAAAGTAAGAAATTCTCAGTTTTCTAGCAAATTAAAGGATTTTTGGTTATCCTACTTGATCTAAACTAGAAAAAGTTGGATCAGATTTAATGTCAGACAGCATCCAAACACTGGCTGTGTTTTTTTTAACATATAGAGTGAATGTTACATCTGGGTCCAACTTCACCTGTTTTGCAGTCCACCAGCAGAGACATCTTATTCATTAGTACTTGAAACAAGATGTTTGACTATACCGAATAATTAACCCGTGTAAAAACAAAGTATTATATCTAATAAAGTGAATCTAAACATTAATATGGGAAATATGTCATGCATAGCATTTCTTTTTGCTCAGGAATGACAGGTTTTCATATAGACTTAGTACCACCAATGATTTTTACAGAAATAGGGTTCACATAAAATTTATCCAAACATAATGATACTAAAAACTAATTTTATCTTTTCACAGACAACCTTTTTATACAATGAACAGGTTTCTAAATAATATATATATTGCAAAACATACAAACTATATTCAATATTTATGTGGAGAAAGAACACAGAAAGGCTACCAAACATAAACATAACAGTATTAGGAACATAACATTATTTTTACAATGGAAAATGTTTCTTAAAAAACAAATGATATTTATTATCTGTATAATCTCAATTAATTATGAACATCAGAATAAGGAGAAAAATTTGGAGTCATTTATCTCATTTGTCCTGAGAACATGCAGAAAGGTAATTACAGCAGACATTAAAGGAACCAATGCTTCTATAATCGTATTTAAAATTAAACAAGATAATCTGGAGTAAAAGCACAGAGGTACAAGGCTGTATGTTTAATTCATATGGTCATAGATCAGCTGAATATAGAGAAGATGGGCACTAGAGATCCTATAGATATCAGCCTTCAGACACCTCAATCATTGATACCAAGAACTGATTTGATATTTTGAGACGCAGGAGTGTTTCTACTTGTTATCACAAATTTGTTTTTATACTGACTTGCCAATTGTGGAGTTGGTCCAACTAAAATATAATGGTGAAGAGAAAAAATGGAATCAGAGAGAATCTGAGGAGGATGTAAGGTTTTCACATATAACCAACACACCAAGAGAAACAGAAAGATGAAACTGGACAAAGAAACCAACCTGACAAAAGCGGCTGTGAGTATTTTCAGGTCATTGAAATCAAGGCTACATTTCTGAAGTAAAGAAATTCATGGCTGAGATTTTTCTTAAATATTTTGCCTTTTAAACCATAGTAGCACTTTGTTCCCTAATTGATGAATGTTGTACGGTAACCTTTTTAATTGGTTGCCTTCCTGTGTCGAATATGTCTGACAATGTTCCTAATTATTCAGTTTTTAACTGAAAAAAGGCTGTGCAGAATGAAGGTACATTCAAAATATAAAAGTAACCGTGACTTAAGATATTCTAAAATTAAATTGAAAAAGTATATAGAAAAGTACAGGGCTGGCAGACATAACGTACTGAACAGTTTATTTATAGTTACCTTCAAAATTCATGTTTGTGTCAAAACAAACTAAGAAATCTTCAATCTTCTGCATGGGCATTCTGTACTTTGTCAATGTTAGCTCTCTGAACCATGTCATGCAAAACATCTGTGCCAGATTGACCCTCAAATTGTTGCCTTGCCTCATCGCTTCTTTTTGTTACATTTATTTTGTTCCAGTTCTTGCTTTCTGCTCTCAGCAGAAAGATGAAATAAAACAAACAGGTCTTCTGTACAACAATGGCAGCTAATTCTAACAGAGAAAGAGAAGGGAAGTAATGCTTTTAAAAAACAAATTCCGTCAGTCAGTCAGTCATTTTCTACCGCTTATTCCATAGTGGGTCGCGGGGGAGCTGGTGCCTATCTCCAGCAGTCTATGGGCGAGAGGCAGGGTACACCCTGGACAGATCGCCAGTCCATCGCAGGGCAACACACAAACAACCAAGCACACACTCATTCATACACCTAAGGTCAATTTAGAGTGACCAATTAACCTAACAGGCATGTCTTTGGACAAATTCCTTCATCTTTTAAAACACTACAATGTAACACAAGAGCATGCATGCTTTAAGAGGACCGATAAAGATCAGATACAAGAGGAACCAGATGCAATAAATGAAAAAGTTAGTTGATAGGTGGATTAATGTATGTCCCAATTCAAGAGATCTGCACAAAAACACACAAATAAATTATTTATACGCTCAACCATAATGTCTGGATTCACAACAGGGCATTTATTAAAATGCCAAAAATTAGACCTCTTTACAAGTGAAACCCTGCTGTGCCAGTAAAAACACCTCTGGGCTGTGTTCGCCATTCCTTAACGCTCTGATCGGCAGCCTCCCGCAAAGCATGATGCATGAACCCATTTAAATTAACAAAGGAATGGCTTCCTCCTAATCTCACTGCATTTCACAGTCGCGTCGCTGCTTGGATGAACAATATATCATTGTGCATACACAAACCTGCACTTGCAAACAAATGCCCTTGAGCTCCGCACACAACAAGCCTCATTGTATGCTCTGCTTAGATGGTGAAACCCAAACACATATTCCAGTCTGCACACGAAACCAGAATCAGACCCAGAGTATGTTCAAAGAGTTGACCAAGCAACTAAATTTCTCCTTTGTGTGGATTAAATCTGGGCTCACTCCACTCACACACATCTGCATGCACCTTAATGCACCTTTTTGCAGAAACAAACACATTATGCATTTATTCATGTTTCCAGCTGAGTGCAACAGCACTGCAGCTTTGATGTGGCAGCAGGCGATGGCACAAAAGACAAGCAGGCTGATGAAAGTGGCTGGTCTGTTTAAATTATTCCTCTGGTTGTCAGTTTGCTCCACTGTACGACAGCGCACATGCTACGAGTACGGGTAAATATACATGTCATTGCCATGAAGCAATTATTAGGCAAAATTAGATCAGTAATTACAGGCTTGAAAATAAAGTGGGAGTTCTTTATTAGTGAAGCCACTTGCTATTCAACAAACAGGAGAGCCGGCACATTAATGAGAGAGGACAGTGGACAGATGGTGGGAACAACTGCGGAGAACTTCCAATTTAAGACCTTGGCTCAACAGCGTGAGCGTGGTTCTCAGGGATACACTAAAACCATCTGAATGAAGAGCAACTAAATTAAAGTCAATTAAACATACATGTGGTCTTAAACGAGCCCCGTTCTCAGTGTGCCATAAAGGTTAATATTGCAGCAACTATTTGCTATGTAATAACAGCATATTTCCTTTCCTCTGGTGTTTCTAACATCTTTCCCAGTGTTTTTTTCTTCAAAGCATTAAATACACCAAATTGTTGGTCAAACTGTGGCAGAATTATGATAAAGTCTGTTGGCAGACTCTTCAGTGTAGCAGCCTTACTGCTGCACATGGATACTTTGAGTTGACATTTTTCATATTATTTTAGATGTAATTAGAATAAAATATTTTTACTATTGTTATTTTTATTTAGAAACTCCATGGATAGTAAATCAGTGACATGTAGCTCAAAGTTTTATGATATTTTGTAATTTCTGACTAATTTTGCTGTGAATAAACAGAAAATGCAGGAGCAAAGATTTAGAAAGAAGAAACTGCTTCAAGTGGTTTACAATAGTTATTTAGCATTCTCCATTATGATTATGATACTTTTACTAAATACCAATATCACATTATTGTAGTCTGTTTAAAGATTATGGGCTTTTTGGTAAGAAAAAAATTAAGCTTAGAGAAGCAGTCAATGGTAGAGATGCACCCAGTCCATCTTATACTGGCCAAAACTATTTCAGCCAAAGTTCTGACGTTTCCTGATTGTAATTTTCTTCCTAAGGAAAACACATACAGACAAATACTGTTAACTTGGCGATTAAAAGTAACAAACTTTTACAACAAAAAGAAACAATGTGTCTATAGATAGAGGTCATAATTTCCAGGGGAAATTAAGGCATTACTAGAATAAATCCATCTACGTATCTCAGCTTATGTCCTTAACCTTTGAACAAGCTGTTTGTTGCTGCACTGCCCAGCTGACTGGTGCATCATTAGGTAAAATGGATTATTAAAACAGGATTTCCATAAACACTCAGCAAAAGGTGACGGAAATGTAAATAAAAAGTATGACATCAATCACCTCTGAGAAGCTCAAATTTTAGCTTGTATTATAATTAGAGACTGTTGCATTCAAGGAGAAGTTGATCTTAAACCGAATGTTGTCAGCTCTTTCGATTTCATATTAGAAAAAAATTATTTTGAATGTTTTCATTTCAATTTCATTTTATAAGGAATTACTTAAAACAGGGACTTCATTCTGGGTATTAGTTTGCTTTGAGATGAAAATATTTTACCTATCTATTTTCTATACCCCCTTAATCCTGTTCAGGGCTGCAATGGGCAAGAGGTGGGGTACACCTTGAACAGGTTCCCAGCCTGTCACAAGGCAACACAGAGCCATATGAAACAAACCGCCAAGCAGTTTAGAGCAACCAGTTAGGTTAAGCTGCAGTTCTGGACAATAGTGACAAAGTAGCAGTACCCAGAAAGAAGCCCCTATAGTCAGAGGGATTTTAAGCCATTCTTCTTGCAGGATAGTGGCCAGGTCACTACGTGATACTGGTGGAGGAAAACGTTTCCTGACTCGCTCCTCCAAAACACCCCAAAGTGGCTCAATAATATTTAGATCTGGTGACTGTGCAGGCCATGGGAGATGTTCAACTTCACTTTCATGTTCATCAAACCACTCTTTCACCAGTCTTGCTGTGTGTATTGGTGCATTGTCATCCTGATACACGGCACCGCCTTCAGGATACAATGTTTGAACCATTGGATGCTCATGGTCCTCAAGAATGGTTCGGTAGTCCTTGGCAGTGACGCGCCCATCTAGCACAAGTATTGGGCAAAGGGAATGTCATGATATGGCAGCCCAAACCATCAGTGATCCACCCCCATGCTTCACTCTGGGCATGCAACAGTGTGGGTGGTACGCTTCTTTGGGGCTTCTCCACACCGTAACTCTCCTGGATGTGGGGAAAACAGTAAAGGTGGACTCATCAGAGAACAATACATGTTTCACATTGTCC
This sequence comes from Girardinichthys multiradiatus, assembly GCF_021462225.1. Taxonomy (NCBI): domain Eukaryota; kingdom Metazoa; phylum Chordata; class Actinopteri; order Cyprinodontiformes; family Goodeidae; genus Girardinichthys; species Girardinichthys multiradiatus. Next base: position 16,777,785 of record NC_061797.1, read on the forward strand.
ACAGCCCAAGATTTGCGCTCCTTGCACCACTGAAACCGACGTTTGGCATTGGCATGAGTGACCAAAGGTTTGGCTATAGCAGCCCGGCCGTGTATATTGACCCTGTGGAGCTCCCGATGGACAGTTCTGGTGGAAACAGGAGAGTTGAGGTGCACATTTAATTCTGCAGTGATTTGGGCAGCTGTGGTTTTATGTTTTTGGATACAATTCGGGTTAGCACCCGAACGTCCCTTTCAGACAGCTTCCTCTTGCATCCACAGTTAATCCTGTTGGATGTGGTTCGTCCTTCTTGGTGGTATGCTGACATTACCCTGGATACCGTGGTTCTTGATACATCACAAAGACTTGCTGTCTTGGTCACAGATGCACCAGCAAGACGTGCACCAACAATTTATCCTCTTTTGAACTCTGGTATGTCACCCATAATGTTGTGTGCATTTCAATATTTTGAGCAAAACTGTGCTCTTACCCTGTTAATTGAACCTTCACACTCTGCTCTTACTGTTGCAATGTGCAATCAATGAAGACTGGCTACCAGGCTGGTCCAATTTAGCCATGAAACCTCCCACACTAAAATGACAGGTGTTTCAGTTTCATTGTCCAACCCCTGTAGGTGTTGGGATACAAGGTAAGATCAACTTACCAAGATACAACAGATAAAGCAACAAAAAGGTCATTTAGAAGCATTTGGAAATTTAGTTCTAAAGTTGTAGAAGTTCAATACAGCAAATACTGCAACATGCACATACTTCTGTGGTAACTGAACGCAGTGACTGGAAACTAGATGCGACATGCATTTACTGCACTATGTAAGTCAAGGTTATAGACTAGTTTTCTTATGTAACCTGTATTTTTTATAGCTGTCTTAATAAGCGACTGCAACTTTATGAATAGTACATTTATCATCTCTTGAAGAGACCTTCTCTATTGTCATGTTGATAAAATGTCTCTTCAATACACAAATAAACCAAGAAGGCTCCACTAGTAACCAAATACTGCATTTGCCCCATAATTAGCAATGTAGCTCAGCTAAATAGTCAGGATACAAATTCTTACAAATGACTTCCATCTTTCCAGACAGACCTTATCCTATTGTCTCTTCCTTGAAGGCACCAAATTAGCTGGGACAGTGAGGCTCCGCTGCTCAGGCAGGGACAACACGGTGCTTTCTCTCCCCTCACAAGGAGACAGCAAAGGGCACGGGAAAAATAGTTTGAGTGATCGCTACGTCTAGCTGACTAATGAACAGTTCAGCCCAGGTCAATCCATTACAACCAAAAGCATTTAATTATTAATTACGGCCAATCCATAGGCAGTTAAGGACAAGTGACACTGTATGTTTAATGTGCAATATGGCTGGTGATGGGGGCACTGGGTGGCTGTTGTTGAGGCGTTGTGGCTATTAGTGAATGTCAGCAAAATGCTCAGGGAAAAAAAATGAAGAAAATGTGATTGTTGGTTATGATGAAAAGCAGGGTGGGCTTACATACAGTATTCATGAGTACTACAGCATGTCAATAAATCACATACATGCTCAGGTGGGTTTACCCTGTATGTTAGTCTGGTTTATGAAGTGTCTTATCTAAAAAACTGTTTACTTTCCAAAAGAAAGTGACACTTTAGATTGAAATGGTAGCAGAAGCCTATTATGAGGAGAAAAATTAGGAAAGATATTATTAAATATTTGGTTTCCTACTTATTTAACATCCAAATCCTACTTCACCTTCCAGACCCAGGGTTTTGAGTTTAGTTTTGAGGTCACATACAAAAGTTCACAATTTATTTACTGAAGTCATTTAGTTTGAGGTGTGGCTTTAAACATACATGAAGGAAGGAAGAATAAATTGGTCTGGATAAATAGATGGATGGCCGAACAAAAAAAAGGGCTTAAAATAATCCAGTTCTGGATAAATTCACACACCACCATAGTGGGCCACTGCTCTGCCTTTTAAAAGGAACTACAATCTGCTAGCTGTAACATCATTTCTTCAAAATCTCTGCTTTCTTTAGGATTTTGCTTTGTGTTATTGACCCATATATTCTTGATTTCAAAAGGTGTTTTCTTGGTGCATTCATTACAAAAAAAGGACGGACCGTCAACCTACAAGGTAACTATTACCTCTTTACATAAGCAAGCTAATCCTGGTTCAACATAATTTTGGCTTTTGTAGTCCATAGAACTATGTTTTGTGCGGCTGTCACTCGTGACGGGTCCAGCCTCTACAGTAATGTGCATACGTCTGTTGCCTGAGGCTGTTGCATAGGGTGAAGGGTTGAGTGAATGGGGAGCAAAGCCGCCTGAGTGGTTAGCTTCATTAGGAAACAAAATATAAGCTTTCCGGGCCATTAGGACTGACTTTAGATGCAAAAGCACATAAGACGGCGACTCACCTCATCAACGATGCATTGCAGTAACTGGAGAGGCTGACGAGGAGAGGCAGAAGGAGATGAGGGGAAAAAAACGTTAGCCTACATTGAATTTTTTGGAAATAGGGGCAATCAGTTGTGTGATAAAAAAAAAGTACTAAGATTAATCACATGCAGCAAGCTCAGGCAAAGCAGGGTTTTTATTATTCCATTAGAGCACCTAATGTAATACCAGCAGTTTAGACATAATCTAATAATTTGTTGCAAAAATCCAATCTAAGTGTGTTTTTTTTCTTCAAATGAGAGATTCAACCAAGAGTGACAGACTATATGCAGAGGAGGAGACCTCTGGCTTCTTGCATCCTATTCCACAGCAATAAAACTTACCATTAGAGATCCTTGGTTTTTCTGAATCTGTACGGCAAGACAGAACACACACAAAAAAAAAAAAAGAGATGAGGCAATATGTAATTAGTGTGTCATAATCAAGACGATGCACTTGGAAACATTATGATCACTAGGAGAAAATTATTGCTTTCCTGTTGGCAATTTGTGAGTACGTACTAACACCATTTACATAATGAAAACACACAAATGTTAATGGTCTGGCTCTCATTTGTGGGGAATGGGGGTAAAAGATCCACTAATGCTAATTTTCTAAGCATTTCTTTATTCTTGCCCTCCAGGTTATCTAGATGTGCTGGGACATAGAATAACTGTAAAACAGCATTGGAGGAGATTTACAACGAGCACACTGAACATCTGTTTTACAGGTATAATGGTGCTTTTTAAGTGACTAATAAAGGGTAGGAGGTATCGCTTGTACAAGCAAGAAATGCGAAGAAACATGGGAGCAGATCCTTAGGGAGAACAACATTTCCTAAAAAAATTAGAATGGTTCTGGAAAGAATAAAAAAAAAAAAAAAACACAGCTATTATGAGGAAAAATATATATAATGTTCCTAAATATGTAAGAAGTAAAAAGGGGCTTTTGATTTGAAAAATGTAGACAACATTTGAACTTAAAATGCATGAAAATGCAGTGGAGCTAAGCAAAGCATTAAGTTTTCCCATTCAAAACCCCTCAAGGGCTGAATTCACAAGAACAACTTGTTTTCATTTCTAAAAACCTTAAATTTATACATTCATCACTCAGAATAAATGATACAAGGCTTAAAACTTGGACTCAGCTGAACAGATTGCCCATTTCTCCAGGTCTTTTGACAGTGCATTAGAGCACTTATTGATTCACTCAATTAAATACAGGTTTTCGCACTCTGTAAATACCAAGAGACTCCTAAACTGCCTCCGTATCCAGTTTTGCCTGATTCAGACACATTAAAAGCAACTATGGAAAACTAATTTGTCCTGAAATAATTACTAAAACAGAACTGTGAGCTGCTCCAGGGCTTGAAATTGGATAGAGGGAGGCTAACTTATTTAAAACATAATTGAAGACCTATATTGTATATCTACAGGGTGGTCTGGAAATATTTCCAAAAGAAGTTTTTTTTTTCATTTTTGTCATTAGGCGCATGTTCATATATACACAATGTCTGATGTGATAATTAAACTGAACAAAAGATCTTCTGACTTTCTCCTCTATAATGTCAGCTCTAAGAAGACAGAACTGTGTATGAGGATGTATTTACATCTGTGCATTTATGTGTGTTTGTGACACTTCGTGATGAATGCATCTGTGGAAAACATCAGCTTTCCATCTCTGCAGAGCTTCTAAAGTTTAGCTTTTCTCATTTCTTGGAAATATCACATGGAGCTCAGCGTGAAACCAGAAGCCACAAAAATCAATATTCTGAAGCCTGGCATGTTTTTCACGCCCTCTCAGTCTAACTTCATAAAAATGATCAAATTGTCAGTTCCTCTCCTAAAGATTTTAAAGATACTTCTTTCATCATCTTCAATAACAATTGGAATACTAATCAGATTTCCAAGTTTGCAGGCATGTTTTGATCATTCAGATTAACAGTTTGTAATGAGGAGATCATAACAAGGGGAACAATAACAAGTTAGCTTTGCATAAACCTTAGATGTGCTACCCTAAACATATTGTCAATGATAAGTCCTTCAACACCTTCAGCTTTCCTTGCCTTTAAACTGACAGCAACCTATCATCAGCACTGTAGAAAAAAAATATAAACCTCTTGAACTTCTCCACATTTTGTCATGTTACCATAAACTTAAATGTATTTTATGAGGGGCTTGTGTGACAGAACAACAAGTTGCTCCAAAGCGGAAGGAAACGTTTCTTTCAAATGAAATCTAAAAAATGTGGACTGAATTTCTATTCACCCCACTTTCCTCTGATGAACCAACATGAAAACAATATCTCAAGCTTTGAACTGCTCGCTGAGCACTGTTCAGTCCATTATCCGAAAATACTGTGGCACAATTTCAGACCTACAAAGCCCGGCTGTCCACCTAAATTGACCGGCTGGGCAAGGAGAGCATTAAAGCTGCAGTAGGTAACTTTTGTAAAAATGCATTATTTACATATTTACATAAGTGTTACTATGTCAAATAATAGGTGAAAAAATTAGGCTCGACTGGCTCCTCACAGTGGTCCTACTGCCACTTGCAGAAATACGCCGCACCCGGTCAGAAACAACCAATCAGAGCCAGAAGGAATGTCTTAGCAATTTCAATCACGCTTGTATATGCGCTGTTCACATCCTCCCTCGCACAGCATGTACCGTTGTTCAAGCTCCAGATTGCATCTTTGCTGATAATTTGAGAACACGGTTTGTAGTCAAAGTATGGGCGGGCCCTGGGGTTGGGTTAACTGAATATTTTCAGTTTTTGACAGTTTTTCTTTTAAACAGTGACGAAAAAATCTGAAGGCCATCTGTCATTTTGACAGATTACAGTTTACACCCCTGACCACTGGGTGGTGAGATAGCATATTAATTAGATGTTTTCTCACTTGATGCACGACCTCATTGGCTTCATTTGACAGCTGAGTGTTTTTTCAAACCCTAATAAAGATGATGGTGTTGATAAAAGAGGTAAAAAGAAGGACTGATCCAGTGGAAGACCATGAAAAAAACAAGTGCAGGTGCGTAATTTAGGTCCATGGAGACCAGGAGGAAGTTGTGAGACTGTTCATTCAGGCCACACAAGGTGATCTGTTCATATCTTAAGTGCAGCCGTTTAATTTCATTGTTTATATGTAGTTACTGGGACCACAGTCAGGGGAGGAATTTGTCTGGTTGACGTAGATTTTCTGTTCAGCTTGTTTGGACTGAATATTAATGAAAATTAATGCTATTGATTGCTTTAAATTATTAACATTTAAAAAAATAAAGTGACGGGTAAAAATAGATTATGAAAGGATTTTTTTTTTGACCCTGTCAGTCAAAATGACAGTCCAGCGCAACCTCTGGGCAGCCAGTCAATGTAAAGCATATCGTTGATGTTTCGTCCCTGCCAGTGAATGTGCCATAGCTGTTTATCCGCCGTCATCGGTGGCCCTGCCTACTAGCCTCCGCGTTTACAGCAGGCTCTGCTGTGGAGGGACGGCTGTAGCACAGCAGAGAGCAAGAGGGAGGGACCAGTAAGGTGTGCTTGTTTAAATTTTCCGGCTAAGTCCAGGTTTTCTTAGAACTCCCTACTGGAGCTTTAATTAGAGAAGCAGTCAAGAAACCCCTGGCAGCTCTGGAGGACACCCCAGAAGACTTCTAGTTGTTTGGGTGGTTCTACAAAGGTTTTGAACATTACAATTTTCAAACTTTAATTAGTAAATAAAATAGAAACCATGAATAATTTTCATTCCACTCTACAGTTACACAACACTATGTTTTTGTCTATTACATATATCTTATTAAAACATAAATATATTAGTTGTTATGTGACAAAATGTGAAAAAGAAATCAAAGGTTGTGAACATTTGCTAAGCATAGTATCTTACATCACTGAACACAGAAAGCAGATCAGGTCAAATAATCACTGCTTAATTTTTTTTCTTCAATGTTCATAAGATCAGCTAAAGAAATTCAGCTTTTTTGATAATAAATGATAAATAGGATGGAAGGGTCAGGATCTATTAAAAAGTTAAAACATTTTAAAAAAGGAAAAAGGGTAATTTTATTGACATGTAAGGTGCTGAAAAAACACCGCATTTTGTTCGAAATTCTCCAGCATGTAAAAAGAAGAAACATAGATTATAATCTTCCTATTTATGTTAAGGAAAAAAGTAAGAGGGAAAGAGTCTATAGTTCTTGATAGATGCATTGATGTGGAATGACATTTCTAAAAGAAGCAAAAAAGAAAGACTCGATATTTCATTCAGAAATCTATTCAAATATGAGAAATATGACAAAAATGAAGAGAAACAAAACAATGGAGCAAACCGAAATGACAACAAATCAATCAGAAGCAATAGTGCTGGCGGCTGTATACACATCACATCATCAGGTCTGGTGTCTTCAAAGACTTTCAGAGCGAGCCGCGCAAAACTCCATTAAATCCTGACAAAGAACGCAAATGAATCCCAACATGTGGTGAAGTGGAATTAAAGAGACCATCTCTAATCATGGCAAACATGAGGTGATGATTCCAGTCTGCCATGTATACATGCACACACATACACACAAGGATGAATGAGCGGCAACTGAACAAAAAGCTGAAAAATAGCAGCAGATAGTAAACAACCCCACATCCTCGGAAAGTTACAGTATGAATGACGCATCCCAAACAAAATATTGGCTTCCTTCAGAAGCGCAATTTGCTGAATGCCTCCAAGCCAAACTTAACTCCTCCAGTATCCTTGGCTAAGGCAGAAATTCACGTGTCATAGATTCACTCCCGATCTTAACCAACTTCTGTGGTGTGTGCTGAAATGTTTTCCTTGAAGTGTAGCGGTGTAGGGGGGGTGGTTTGCACAAACAGCTGCGCCAGCATCTGAAAAAAAATGACAGCTAAGGCCCGAGGACTTTGGCTGGCTGCGCTTGACGAGCTGGATCCGAGCGCTCTCGCCACATAGCTCTGCCACAGCCTGCAGGTGAACTGTCTAGAGTGCCATATGGAGTTAGGGAGAAATTAAGACCGAAATAAGGAAACCGTTGGACACGGGAGAGTATAAACAACTAAGAGGTATTGCAAACATTTTGTCCAAGCACTCTAAATCAGGTGAGGATGAACTACACAATACTGACAGATGGAACGTCTTACCCAAATCAGATCAGTTTATGACTAAATTCACAAACACTGCATATGTTGCTACTGTACAAAAACTCCTTATATTGTTGCATAGAAATATGAATAAACTTTTCACAATGACTCTTTTAAGGCTGAATATTGGAACCAGCAATATTACCTGTAATCAGTCACAAAGATTATGGAAAGAGGCTAACTAGGTGATTAATTAATTCTTACAAAGCTGCTTTTCTCTCATCTCACACTGGATGATATTAAACCTGCCGTCCAACATGACATCAAAGTTACTGGCTTGGTCACAGCATTAAACAACTGATTATTTTTGTGTCCTTATGATTAAAACAAAAACTCTTATAGAAAGCTACAACAGTGGCCAACATAATTACTGAGAATCCAAGTACAGATGTGTACAAAGGCCTTAAAACAAATGGTTGCTATAGAGACTATGTGATCCCAAAATTTCCACCTGTACCGTTCTGCTTGCTGTGTGTTGTGACAAAATAAACGCAGGTCGTCATCCAGCCTTGGTTGTCACACTTCCGGTTCTCTTAAACCTTTTCAATATTGTCCTGACTATATATAAATGGGTAAAACCCATGTAGATCAACACACCACTGACTTAGTTAGATGCCATGTTCTCTTGTCTTTCCTATTGTCAAGAGGGGTTAAGAAAAACTAATACACTTCAGTAATAACTTACACTGACACAGTTGCAGAAGTTTACATACAGTCATCTTGGGAATGATCGTCAAATTAGTTTTGGGCTTTATTCTATTTGTTTTTCTATTCCTCTGGTGGAATGATTATTATAGGAGCAGTTGTCACAAACACACTGTTCAGATACATGCACATTTAAGCCGCTCTAATCCTGGAGCTGCTTGCACATCTGAAACGTGCCACAAGCAGACAAAAACACCCAATGCATTTCAAACAACAGTCCAGGACTCACTGACAGATTCAGTGTCCCTGTAATCCAGTCATGATTCAAAAAGCATGTAGAAATAAAAACTTCTAACATCTTTACAATAGAGTCAAGGTCTCCTGAGTCTGATTTTCACACAATGCTGAACATGAATCCGCTTCTTGAGATTTGCAAGCGAGCAGCCAGCAGGTAACTTGAGGTGACCACATTCAGATGGCTCAGGGATGGATTAGCAACTTAAACCCAACTTAAAGTACTAATTAAGACTTGATGGGATTGGGAAGTCACTTCTGTAGTCAGCAATTACATCTGAGGAGGATTTTAATTTACTGTAATGGGGAGGAGGAAATGGACTCAAACAACAACCTCATACACTGAAAGTTGTCAGTAAACAGCAATTATTGATTGGTCAATAACCTCCGACTCAGTTCTGTTGGACTTTAATACGTCTAGGTGGTGCTAGCAACATTTATATATACCACTGCTAAAATTATATAAAATACTGACCAGCGCAGTTAGAAATAAAAACTGTTAAATTTATGCATTTCTACAAAAACTGTCAAATTTTGTAGTACTTTTGACATATTTCTTAAGCAGAATATCATCACTTTATGTCCATCTTGGTTATTAATTTGGGCTATCTGCTCCGGTAAACCCTGCAGTCACTTGCTTACATTCACTAGCTTGCCAAATGTATTTTTAAAACAGTAACTTAACTAAATAAGGTGGTGTTTTTCATAACTGTATATATTTCCAAACAGCTCAGTTGTCTGCCTTGTAGGCAAGACAAAACTGCACAACAACAGGTGGGGGAGGGGCGGCGTTGTAGTCCTCTATGCCCCGTTAATCTGGAGAAAACTGCAGGTATTCTGTCATTACCTGTGGCCTCTCATTAAATAGACCTTGAACCTCAGAAACAGTTTCAGAGAAAATGTTTTAAGCGGTAGCTTTTTACAACCATGGTATTGTTTGATATATTGGTTACAGGCCATGCAGAACTGCATTAGATTCAGCTACTTATCTGTCAAGTACAATTCATATTTATGAACTGAACAAGATGCAAAAACAAAAATCTTTATACACTAACAATAAAAAACGACATACCTGAGGATACGGGAACATGCCAAGCCCCAACTGTGGGAAGAAGAAGAAATATTATTGATGAAGGAGACCTTAAGGTAGGGGTGTGTGTGTGTGTGTGTGTGTGTGTAAAATCACAAGAGCAGTTTAGGCAAATACCAGCTATAAGCTTTAAATGGGTATATATGGTCCAGCATGTTACTTAATTGTTCACCATTAAGCTTTAGATTGAACTTGGTAATTTACTGTATATCTACGTATAGGTATCGTTTCCTGCAGCATCTTCAAGGCAATGGATTCAGAAATGGACAGAGTGAGAGAATGTGGGTGCTGAAGCGACTTTCCGCCTTTAAGGTAAGCTTAGTGCCCCCCTGCTGATAATACTTTTGGGTCAAACAACGTCAGCTATTACTTAATAACCTCCATGCAATCACTGCCCTCTGGGAACAACACAGATGGATAAAGAAAAGGAGGACAACGGAGGGAATCCTTTGTATTGTAAAGTGTGTAGGTGTGCTTTTTTTAAGTAAAAGGTTGGTTGAGACATCACCTTGATGTGAGTAAGAGCCAGCACATTCTTCTTTGAACATAAACAGACCCAGCAGTGTGATAAAGATCAACCCAAACAGAGTGGAACTGAAAGCCATCTCATTCCAGCTTAATGCATACATCAGCAGCGAGTGGCAAAGAAATGGGTCATCTTTATCACACCAATAATTTTGTTAATAATCTTGACATGACTGCATCATTTTGAACCCATCCATTTTTGTTAAGAGTAGTGATTAAATGAAAGATTATTGATGAACAAAGGTGAGACAGGGGCATGAATCATCTGTTGCACGGGAGAGAGACGGCTGCAGACAGAAACGAATTGAAAATCAATAGTGCAAATGGGAGGACGAGAGAACAGGGACGTGTCGTTGGGGAACGGATAAGAGTGTGTTGCACAGACCCACGATCAACAACATGCAGAGTGATGAAAATAGTTGACACAATCCATTACATTTTAGCTTTAAATGTAGTAAAACAGATTGCTTTAGTTCAGAGTTGCAAAACTCATGGAATTTTCAAAAGGTAGAAAACATTATTTGGGAATTTATGGAAATAAAAATGAATAAACCCAGAATTTTAAATATTGAAGCTTGGCCCTTAACTGGGATTTTAGGGTGTTTTGGTGAAACTATATCACAGCATTATCTTCACTAAAACAAACAAATTTTATGCAAGTACCATTGACTACAGCTTTGCTATTGAGCAATCACAAGCACACAGCTTCCTGCAGATGTACTAAGGCCAGCCTCATACATGCACCATCCACCCCTCCATCACCTGCCCAGGTGATTTATAGAACGCTGAACCACTGAGGCCCAGGGGACACAATTACCGAAGCTAAACATGTAAGCCTGAGGATTAGTAAAGTAAAATAAGTTTTATTGATACCATTGGGTACAAATTTGCAATGTATGGTATAAATGTTTAACTTGCAAATATCACCTGGCTGCCTGCATATGACAAAACAAAATGTTAATATTTATGTTTAAATAAGAGAGTTTGTTTAAATCACCACCCAATTTTCAGTTGATGTGTAAAAATCCCTGTGATGCCCATGAAAAGTTGCAAATTTTGAATATTTCTGAAGCTTATCCCAAGCCCATGGAAAGTTTCTGAAAACTGAAATTTTCCCGACCTTTGAAACCTTGGTAAGTATAGAGCTTTTTTTTAACCTCCTTGTAAATTTCACTCCATCCTCTTTAAAATATAAAAGGAAAAGTTGAAGTTATTTATAAATAAATGTTATACCTCCATAAACGAGATGCCCACACTCCAGACATCAGCATGGATCCCATACTGCTCTCCTGATATCCTTTCAGGCTGGTGAGATAAAAAAAAAATTAAGATCTATTAGGACAAAACAAGGCAAACTTAAATTGTAAAAAATAACTATAGCAAAACTTTATTCTAAATTAGAACAGAAACGGGAAAACTTACTGCCATGTATGCGTTGGTTCCCACATACGTTTTTGCAATAGAATTTACCAGCTGCGAATGAAAAAAAGACCCCTTTAGAGCAAATAATTATTATAAAAACACTTAAATAGTAATAAGAAACAGTTTTTTACAATGTACTATAATAGAAATAGACTTAGAACAAGAGCCTGCCTAATTTGCATTTCCGAAATCTACTGTCATGTCAGGGAGAGACTCTCAGCGCTCAAACAAGGGACAAAGGTATGAGAGTGTATGTCAACAGTGACAGGGCCCTGATAATGACTGCCTGCTCCCATCTGGCTTTTTTACAATGTCCTACAGAATCTGAGGCAAAGATGGATGAAGGGTGTATATGTGTAAAAGGCAAATGAACAAAAAAATGAAAAGCAAAAGAGAGTTAGGACATGTGTGTTCACCTCATGGAAGCGCAGGAAGTGAAGGTTATGAATGAATGACCACTTTTCTACAGAAGGAATACTGTTTGTGTGTGAGGATGTTGAAAAGGGAAACAGAGTCCACAGCGCTGGGTGTTTGGGGACGGTGAAGGTCTGTCCCTAATGACTACATTACAAACCACACTTTGGCGTGTACACAGACACACATGATGACAAGGCTATTGTCCGCCACCCATGCTTTCCCCTCCAATCTACTGAATACATATCAATGAGGCTCTGCGTTGTGTGTGTGGGTCATAATTATAGCAAGGGATTTTTTTTTTTCCAGAGGATGCAGAACAATGGAAGATGGGGGAGCTAATGTGAGAAGATGGACCCTGGGGAAGGCTGAGTGTAAAATGAATACAGTGATTGACAGGCTGACCGCATGCACACAGGTCTGCACGTGCACAGAGTGTTACTGCACAGGACTGTGGTGGGCCAGCGCCACACTACTCCTTTGCTCCCTCGCATTTCCATCCTACATTCTTTCATTCGCTCCAACATAAACAAATCAGAGTACCTGTGTGCTGACACCAAAGTCACACAGCTTGACTTGTCCTCGGGTGTTCACCAGCATATTGGAAGGCTTGACATCTGCGGAGACAAACTGCTTGATAGAACTGCGACATCAGCACTCTGCTGCTTGTCTTCATCAACTCTCCTCTTTTTTAATAACGCAGCAACTTTACTCACCTCTGTGAAGTATCTTCAAGCTCCACAAATATGTCAGGCCGTTTACAACCTAGGGACAGGAACACCACAACAAGGAAAAGATTACAACTTGACCACATTGAGCATCTAAACTCTGTTTAGTTCCATTCTGAATTGGTCGAATATGAAAAACAAAAACACTGCGCTTTAATGATAAAATATCAGACTGGCATCAGAGTAATATAAAGTGACTGTCTCTAATCTTTCTGCATATTATTTTGAAATCAGCCGTCACAGAATTTAAGTGGGTCAATGCGCCGTTTACTCTTGCGCTCATAGCTGATCAGTTTCTGCTGAATGCATGAACGTGATCTCCGACTCGGTTCTGTCGGTCTTTTAAAATCTCTGGGTGGCATTAAAGTATTTGGAATTTTACCAAAGCTCTGGCTCGTTTCCTCGCTCAAAAGGTGAGTAAATGTGGAAGACTTATTTGAAGTTTGTTGCAGTTAAACTTTTCTATAGAGTTTGAGGTAAGTCATAAAGTGTAACCGCTGTGACAGAATCACCAGTTATGCTTTTATTGCTAAAAACAGGTTTTATTTAAGTGACTCGAGTTTCAATCCTCTCGCCCTTGCAAAACCTGGGAGTTGGTATTGGAGTAATTTATTTAAAATCAAGTTACATATTTACAAAAGTTGGAGGGATATTACTTGGCTTTTAATGTATAACCACAAAAAAAAATGGTAATTTTAATTACTTTTTGGTTTTCCTTCACTGCTTTTGAAGCATTCTGGGTTCTCATGATGTGATAGTCAGAAACTTGTGTCCTCAGATCACTGAAGCTTAAGCAGCAACACTCCTGCAGAAGGAGGGCCCTCTAAATACCAGCTATGTAAACGGCCGGGTTTTGCCATGTCAAATAAAAGGATCATTGAAAAACCTTCTAGATCACATAGACCAAACTTGCCCTAAGCACAGCTAGTTCAACTTACCTAAAACTGTTTATATATAATAGAAAAAAAAAAATCACATTGTTGTGGTAAAAGGGATAACTATGCTGCAAATTAAGATTCTCAATAGCAATTATCTCGAAGCTTGCAAATTAGTCACATGACAAGAAATAAAGCTACAAATATACCTTGAAAAGATATCTCGCATGAGGATCAAGCGAGGAGCAAATGAGCCAAATGGGTGTTTAACCATTATTCATTTTCGAATGTTTTCACCGCTTTGTGGTGATTTCTTCATTTACACAATGTGGAAGGTACTTCCAAGGCTTTTGTCATCCAACACTGATATACAACAAAGAGAGATGAATGAAAAATAAAAAAAGACGACACAAAAGTGTCTTGAAAGGTTGTGGTACAAGTGCAACAACTGGCAACCTCCGGGGTGCTTTTCTTTCAGTGATAATTAACAACTGTGGCAGTAGAAAGGAGGGAGAGCTGTGAAACAGAATTAGCACTGATTAAATAGCTGTCACTGTTTGATTACGGACACATTTAAAGGGGAAGCAACAGAAAAGGGGAGCTGGAGACAGAAGGAGGGTAATGAGTGTGGAAAAGAGACATGTATTAATCGACTTCAAGGTCGTTTCAGTCAAAAAGCTGGTTTTAACCGTGACAAGAAAATATCAGAGAAAGAGGAAGATCTGAATCCCATACAACCCTTTCTCAATTTCTGCTTTCTCTAGAACTAAAAACTGAAAATAAATGTCTGACATGACTGCAGAGCTAACAATTTAACAATGGCTCAGTCCAAAAACTTACTGCCACAGCGATCCTTCCCAGAACGTGTTCTGGGATTCTTTTGTAGACATCCAAAGATCCGCCTGCATGAGAAAAATAAAGATCTTTAAGCCGAGATGGTTTCACCTAGGGTCGAAACAATTAATCAGATTAATCTTTATTAATCGATTATTGAAATCGTCAACTAATTTAGTAATCAAATACACATTGACTGGAGTATGCAGACTCTAAAACGTGCTATTTGCTCAAAGAGAAACCCACTCAGAGCAGTAATTAGGACAAAATAGTACAGAAAAAAATATATATATTTTGCATTATATATTATCTATAAATATGCCCTATCCAGACCTCCTCAAGTGTCATAGCTTTAGCTTCACCTTGTTCAAATTCTGTACACACCTTTTTCACTATCCGATTACTAATCAATTAATCGAAAAAACAGTCAACAGATGAATTGATCAGGAAGATAATCGTTAGTTGCAGCCCTAGTTTCACCACATATACTATGGCTGATTGCTAAATTTTTCCTTCAATATTTTAAGGAAACTTACAGCAAAAACAGACATGAAAACGACTTTTTGTGTAGAATTTCATTACAGTTCAGTTTCTACATGAACTGCTCGATTAACTACTAAACTGTACCTACAGACAAAATTAAAATACAATTTTTAAAGGTTGAGCAGCTTTTGCTGGAAATTTGAAATCATAAAATTGTACCAATTTCATATTAAAACAGCTTATCTTTCATAAAAGTAGTTCTGAAATCGAAAGAGACTTCCATTTCAACATGGCTTAAAAACACAGTGACTTCAAACTACATAATGATGTTTGTTAGGGTTCATCATGTGTAACGCAAGTGAAACTGGAAACAGAAAAGTTCATGGAGTAAAAGTGGTCAGAAGTTATACAGACTATACTGACGTACAGCTGAATGTGTGAAACATGGGAATCACTGCATTAACAAATGCCAAGAAAAACACACCCACATGTCTAAAAACGTACAGTCCCTAGTCTCACACCAGTCGAGGCACACGCGTACAAATACATCTACAAACGCACTTCAGTCAAGATTTATCACGCCCTTGTAGCTTTTAGCACACAGCCATGCTAAGCAGCTCACAGCGATCAGACGATTCCTTGATCTGCAGAAGTGTAAATGGATACTCAGCAGAGAGATGCAGGGCTGTTCCCTGAAGTCTCTCCTGTGCAGCTGTAGGTGGCGAAGAAAAAAACAGAAATGCAGCTGAAAAACTCACCGTCCATAAATTCTGTACATATGGAGATCCTGTTCTCTACAAAGAAGGCACTGAAGAAAGTGATGATGTAGGATGAATCACACTGCAACAAAGCACACACTGATCAGTGAAGAGCAACTCAAAACCTTTGCATTTATTTCTAATCCTAAACTAAAGCCAATGAGTAATGGTTGCTGGGTTTTTTTCAGCGCTGACAAAATGCTTCACAGTAAGAATCATTTTTCTTCAACATCGTATATTGTGTTTATGCTTTTGGATTTTTAGAAAGAATGTGTGCTGCTCTCAGCTGTATGGAAAATACAAATAAGGTCAGACCGATTTAACTATGACATAACAGTAAACGTCTGGCGTAGCTCTGGCATTGCCTAATAGCAGTCACACAGTGTTTGGAAAAATGAATCACGTGGACATGCAGACTGCTTCTACAAACATTTGTTCGTGTGCAGGAAGTCCAGTTGGGAAGTTTTGTCACAACTAAATATTCCACAGTAAGTGGATAGTGTTGTTATAGCAAAGTAGAAGTGGTTGAAAATGACAGCAGCTAAACAATGAAGTGAACAACTGTGTAAAATCACAGTCGGGTCAGAAGATGTTGAGTTACCAGCTGTCTGCAGAGTCCAAAGCTACAGACCTCCAAACTTCATATGGCCTTCAGATCAACTCAAGAACAGAGCACAGAGAGCTTCATGGAATTAAAGCCTAACTAGAAAAAATTGCATTTCCTGAGAAAATGCAGTGTGAATGCTGTAAGCTGAATTTTTTAGCTGAAAGCTGGCAGAAACAAGCTGAAATTGACTGCAGAAAATATCCTGATATCTGATAAATTAGCAGAAATAGCAGAAAATGCACAGAAAAACTGTCATCTGATCTGTTTGAGCAGGAAGACTATTAGCTATAAAACAGCTTAACAATGTGAAGTTACCTCAAACCTACTTGTTGAAAGAGTTGTTGAAATGCAAGAACTGACAAAAACTTTAAAAAAGCAGGAAAGAGCTGCCATAGATGAGCTGAAAAAGCATAGACTGAAGCAAAAATATAGCCTAAGAAGTTGAAGTCCGTGCTAAAATACATAAAAAAGTGCAGAAATTTTATAAAAAATAAACTAACAACAAATACGCTGAAGAAACACGAAAACAAACAAGAAATTGCCTAAAAAACGCGTTCTTCAGCTAAGAGAGAAGAGAGGAGAAAGAGAAGCTAAAATGCTAACATTAGCATATTGGCTATTACTAGCATGAAGGCTGATATTAATTTAGCCCATCTACCATGCAAAAAGCAATATATAAGCTAAAATTAGCTAAAATGGTAATGCTTACTAGAGCATATATATTCAAAAGTCTATGAAATTGCCGTTTAAAATTATTCACTCTTCAGCATTCACACAATAATAATAGTAATAAACTAGAACATTTCTGAAGAAATTTAGACGGGGCCTGCCTCTTGGTGCGTGCTTCTCGGACCAGAGCCAAAGGTTGTGGGGCTGAGGTACAGAACCAAAGCAACAGAACGGTGTGCATCATGACTAACTAAGGAATGTTGAGGTTTTTATTTTGTAAATATCAGTGTTTATTTTGAAAGGATAAAGTAGATCCATTTCCATCACAGAGTCCCAGAAATAGTGTTTAGACCAATGCTGCAATTATCGCTATGTGAAATATGAAGACGTTTATTTTGTAGGGTATGTCTAGGTGTTGTTTTGAAAGTCCAGTATAGTTGTCCTTTCAGGTCTGGCGTACTTCCACTAGATATAAAGAACCTGGTTGCTATTCTAAAATCATTATGTATGCTATTATCAGCTTAAAAAATTACTACTACCTCTGGAAGACTGAGGCTTTAATTTTGAATGTTTCAGTAAGCTTTATTTTAAAAGGCCAACATGGTCCTATTTCAAACACTGGGAAAGCTCCAACAGTAGTGTGAAGCCCAGTCCGGCAATTATTTATCATTTAAAATGTAAAGGCTTTTATTTTGTAGAACATGTTTTGTCTTATTTTGAAAATCCAGTATGGTTGTCCTTTCAGGTCTGGGTTACTTTCATTAGTTACATAGAACCTGCTTGCAATTCTAAAATCATTATGTATGTAATTATCAGCTTAAATAATCACTAGTAACTATTAAAGATTAAGGCTTTTATTTTGAAACTTTCAGTAATCCTTATTTTAAAGGACTGACCTGGTCCTATTTCCTTCACTGGATGAACTCCAACATTAGTGTGAAGGCCAGTGCTGCAATTTTCTATATTTTAAAATGTAAAGGCTTTTATTTTGCAGAGCATGTTTGTCTTATTTTGAAAATCTAGCAGGGTTGTCCTTTCAAGTCTGGGTTATTTCCATTAGTCGTATAGAACCTGCTTGCTTGGCTGAAATCATTGTGTATGCTATTATCAGCTTTAAAAAATCATTTGTAAATGTGGAAGGTTGATGTTCGGTGTGAAAAAAAGGCTTTTATTTTGTAAACTATGTGTAGGTCTTATTTTGAAAATCTAGTGTGGTTGTCAGCTATGACTGACTTATTGTGATCACTCATGCAAGCTTCTGGCCTGAGCTCAGCCTCAGAGCCACTCTCTGTCTGAGGTTACTTAAGTTTACTGGCAGCTGTGTTCTGTTGCTATGGTAATTAATGAGGGCCCAACAGCTGCTGTTTCTCACTCACGCAGCACCACACTTGTGTCTCATCATGGCCTGGCTTTATAACATGGTGGCACATGCTCCCGAACTACTGCCCATAACTCGGAAACCGTTAGGGCTATCAACGTCATTCTTGGACCGTTTTCTCAGAACGGACAGGGGAACGAGAATATTAACAAATTTTTGTTGAAAATATAATAATAAAGGCACAACACTAGGTGAAACAAACGGAAAAATGGAAAAAAACACAAAAATGCCTGAACATGCTCTCGAACAACGTCTAATACCTCGGAAACTATAAAGGCTATCAATTTGATTCATGCACTGTATTAATCAGCAGGCCCTGGTGAACAATCATGGAGCTTCTCAATTTTCTACAAAAATCTGTCTGGGAGGTGTGACCCTGTGAAAAAGTGATCATTTTGACCATTTTTAACCCGAGTGAAGGTTAATTTTTCACTGTCAAACAAACCTACTTCACGAGGAAACGATAAAAGGTAACCAAATAATATTTGGACAGTAGGTATCAGCAGGGATCGGTGAACAATCCTGGAGATTTTTATGTGTCTACATAAATCCGTGTAGGAGATGTGACAGTGTAGAAAAGTGGATAATTTTGAAATGTTTTAATTTCAAGCGATTTTGGGAAGGACAGATTTGGTACTCCTAAACAAACCTTTTTTATGACAAAACAATAAAAGGTATCAAACAAATTCCTTCACTGTGAGCGCCAGCAAGGTCTGAAGATTAATTGGTGCAAAGCTCATGTCTCTAACTTGAACGGTTTAGGAGAGGCGGCGATTCGAAAACATGTGAGTTTAAAGATTTTTTGCTCTGCTGATTTTTTCTGAAATTCCTATACGTTTTCCATTCACGGTGTGTTGACTTTGCGTTGCTCCCGGGCGTGTTGCGTGAAATCCGTTAGTCTCACATTAATGAGGGTGACATTTTCTGAATTGTGAAAGAGAATCCTACATTTTGATACCTAATTTGTGCCAGTAGAGTGAAAATTGAGCGAGGAGAGTTTGTTCGTTCTTTCTCAGGTTATTCAAAAACCTAGAGTGTACACTCTACAAACTGACAAATTCCACCATAGGATTACATTATAAAATCAAAAACGTAAAAAATCTTGCTTAAATTTTGAATCACAATTGTAGAAGAACCGTAATAGATATCAAAAAGCTGGATCATTTGAAGATAGCTTAATGTCTTGTGAACATTTTAAAAGTTGAATGGTGTTTCTAGCTGAAAGTATGCAGAAGTAGTAAGCTGTTAAAGAGCGCAAAGGAATTTTTAAGATTTTCCATTCATTTGCTGAATATTTTAAAAAGTATAAAAAGTATTAATACCAAAAGTCATAGCCGTATTGTCCTAAATGAGCTGAACATTTTAAAAGTTGAATGGCTGAAATAGCATAAAGAATGAAGGAGGAGATAAGTGCCAAAAAAAGTGTTAGATATACATAATAATAATAAAGAGAAACAGGATCTCAATTGTGTGAATGCCTTCAGCATTCACACAATTATTAAAAAGATTAAATCTCATGTGTGTGTAAAGGCAAGTAACCAAACACTTTTTGGCAAAACAATACAGCTTTTCCAGAGTGTTTTGAAAACAGTGACTCTTAGACATGACACAGACTGAACGACAGGTTCTGTGAACTGTTCTATGCCTAGTCTATTCCCAGTGATGATGTAGAGTTGGTTGGTAGAGACAGCAGGTCGATTACTTGTGGTGATTTAACCCAAAGGCAAAACAGCTCATTGGAATCTATTTTATATTATGATATTAAACGACTTTATGACCTCTGTTCCCAATAAAATAACTACTGAGTGGCAAAGTAACTTAGCACTGGCGGCTTTCACCAACCTTCTAGTCAAACTGTGCTGTCAGGGCTTTGTTAGAACCCTTTTGTTCTCACGTTTATGATTTCCTAAATGCCTTATAGATGATTCAACTTTATATCTTTATGTCTTTGTAAGTATATGTAACCACATATGTACATGGGTATGTTTCTGGTCCCTGACTAAAAGTAGAGCTAACAAATAACATTTCAGCCTTTAGACTCCTGGTTAATTACCAGCGCAAGTCAGCAAGATCCAGGAAGAGGGAAAACTTATTGTTTTGATGCAGAGGAACACATATAAGTAGAAGACACCAACCTTGTAGAGAATTTCCAGTTCTGACATGATTTGCTTCTGTAATTCCACTGTGATATCCAGAGGAATTACCTGTGATCACATTGAATAAAAGGAAGAAGACAATGCATTTTTTAAAACAAACAAAATAAAATCAACATTACCATGTAAAGACAAAGTAAAGGACTAATTCTCACCTTGACAGCTAAAACCCGCTTGCTGAGAACATGGTACGCTCTACAGGAGAAAAAAACAAAACAAATGGGTAAATAAAACTCATATCATCAAGTTAAAAAACATAAATAAATCCGAGACATGATTTCCTTGTCTGTCATCATCGGCAATAACTGTACGAAATAAAAAAGTGAAAAAGAACAACTGCATGAACACTTTGTCACCAGTAACTTTTGAAACTTCGTTAGCACCAGTTTTCAGAACCAGCTAAGATTATGTTTACTCTCAATTTAAAACACTTATTTCCAGATTAGTTCAGTTTCTTCTTTTTTGTTATATTAAAGATACGCCAATGTCATCGATAACAAATCACTCTCTACTTTCAGGTTTTCATGAACCTTTGTGGAAAGGGACCATGCCAATTCATACCCTACTCAGACAAACAAAACACCGTAATCAGAGCGTGAAATAATGTGAGAAAAAAAAACTACAGAATAAGTTTCCAACAGACCACCATAAAACACAGAATGCAATGATTAAAACCAGACCCAGGCAACTAGAGTTGCAGGTAAAGCAGAAGTCACCGACCGGCCCCATAATGATTTAATTAGTGAACACCTTAGCAGCATGCATCGGCTTTAGTTACCGACCTTGAAGGTTAGTTTACAGTATCCCTGACAATACCTCAAGAGCTCTTAGCATACAATCAGCAAGGACGCATACTGTACAACAGCTGTCAAGTGATGGAGAGGAGGTGTGTTCAGTGTACGTCAAACGGGTAGGTTAGTTTGCAGGTTTAAGACATGCAATACTCCCTCAATGACATGTAGCGGGCCCTGCTGACAGACCATGTGTTTGGTGCAAAGTGTGTTTAATGTGTCCAACTTTGGGGTGTCAAATTGCTCTTTCAGTACATGCTACTAAACTGGCCCAGAACTTTAATTAATGGCAACTATTGGTGCCAAGTTATGTATTTAGAACCAGGACAATAGTATGGCTATCATCTGGACACATTTTTTGTGAGACAAAATGAAAATTAAGGCTTTCTCATTGAGTGACAGCAGCCTAATCAAAAAGAGGGAAAGACGATTACCAAATTGTTATACTTTATAATAATAATAATAATAATAATAGGTCACTGCAACATTTACTGACTTTGTGAGGTTTAATTTCTAGAAGGAATGCCGTTGATTTTATGCATCATCTCCTTGGAAGACAGCTCTTCCCACATAAACACCGATGTGCTTGTTTTCACTTTGATTTCTCAAACCTCCTGTTAGCTACAATCAATAGCATTTAAACATGACAGCTGCCTCTTAATTAAGAGGAGGATGTTAATTGATGCAGGACTGCAGGGACAGACATGTTACATACCAACTTAGCAGTCTGTATGAGCGAGACCGAGGAGACTTGCTGCCATGCCAAAAAACTTGTAGTTGTGATAAACAAGTCTCAACATGCCCAACATACTAAGCACATGGCTGAATGTCAATACTGGATTGATATGGCAAAATAAAATATATGCAGCATTTTGTCATGGGGTGGTTTAGAGAAAGAAGCAATGATGTTACTGAGTTGGCTCAAAACTGTAGGTCTAAAGTCTACGTTCCATATCTTAAAAAAGGTCAGAGTTAGAACAAAAAGCACATCAGGGCTGTAAAAGAGGTGTGACGACTGGTTGGTCAAAGCTTTATTCTCAGACAGTCCTTGACCGCCCCAGGGCCGAGCTTCCTTGTATGAGTTACAGTGACAGGCTTGTGACAGCGGGAGACTAGGGGACAAGGTTACATATGCACCCCCACCGTCACTTCCCCCTGATTTGACCCCAGTAAATGTGCCCCATTGCCTGGATCTTATTTACACTCCAGCCTGCTCTGTAATAAAAGCTCCATCATGCAGTATTCATAGGGCCTCTCATGATGTCTCAAAAGTTGGGGCTGTGGGTTACAGACACAGGCCTTTTTGGATCAGGGCTAACAGACATACGTATGAGGCTGTGTTACATAGATGACACTCTACCTGTGCTTCTCGCTGACCCACCTGCCTAACACTGCTATAATTGGTCTTCAAAGTGAAACAGAGAGAACCCTAAACAGAGACGTCCACAAACTTCTTAAGTTTCTCCATTCTGAGCAGGAAGTAGAAGTGATAGCTCAGGCGTGTAGGCCCACTGTCAGGTGTGTTAGACACAGATGATTTGTCTAACTCAGAGCTACGAATTGAACGCACCACGGGTTCACAACAAACCTCAACAACAAATAAATAAAGAGTTAAGTCTGGAAGCACAGTTTTTCAAGCCATATTAAGTATTCAGACTTATCCAAACCTGGAAAATACTTGAATCAAATTCCAGACTTTTCCAGATCTTGAAGGACATTTTATTTGATATCGCTCGAGGTTATAAATGCGAATGCATCTGGATACGTAAGAGACATATTATTTAGTGTCTCAAGTAGACAAATTCAGAATTTGCTCACAGAGACAAAGATACAATCCTGAAATCTCTCAAGCATTAAACCAAGTAGATCTGGCCCTTCAATTTACACTATAATCAACGAGGTGAGAAAACAAAATCAATGGAGAAAATGGGCTGCGATGCTAAAGAAACAGCTGTGGTTGTCTAAGTAGATGTCGCCACAGTCACAGCCAGGCAAATGGGCCGTTTTAATTGCCTACTGGATCCATGAGTCATGTGTGTCCTTGCTACAGTATTTATAAGCCAGTCAAATTGGTGAACAGTGTGTAATAAAAAGGAAAAAAGGGGCGACTTTGATGGATGAGCAGGTCAACGTGTGGCTATGAAGAGCTGAGGTGTTGGTAACATTCAATTGAGTCGAAACGGCCCTGGGTCATAAATAGGGTAAGAGGTTAATAGGTGGGGAGCCATTTATAGTTTAATTCACAAGTGATGAACCCAATTTGAGCCGGACCAAACAGCAGACACTGACAAGGATATATGACAAGTCTATGAGCAAAAACAATGTCCGTAGACACCATGAGCACATATATACACTATTTGACCAAACATCTGTCTGTCTACTTTCACATGCACACGAACTTTGATGACATCCTATTCTTAATCTATAAAGTCCAATTTGTTGATGGACCCATGGTTGCCAGCAATAGCGACTTTAACTATTCTGTAAAAATCTTCCTGAAGGTTTAAGAGTGTGTTCATAGTTGGAAGAGAAACCTAGAACAGCAGCCACTGTTCTTATTCATCCCAAAGGTGTTCAAGGAGGCTGAGGTCAGGTCTGTGCAGTCAGGTTTCTCCACACCAAACTTTATAGACCTGCAACGATGGAAGCGATTGGAACACCAAAATCCATTGAATTGGTGGTGTGACCCAATATGTTTGTCAATATAGTGCATATTCAATGTAAACACAGTGACTCCCCAATTGTGAAAACAGAGTGAAATTAAATTACTTTAATTTCTCAAATGGTATACTGAGAGACATTTTGCTTGAACTCAATTAATTGATTTTTCATTGACTTGTTCAATTATAGAGCACATTAAAAAAATATTTTGATCAAATTGCTGTAAAGGCAGAAAATAAATAAGTTTTGGAAAATATCCTCTATCAGTTTGGCTCAAAAACACAGCTAAGAACTGTTAAATGTATAAAAATTAAATGATTAGCTAGAAATAGTTAAATGAAATCAGCTGTCCCTAAGTCAAACTTTATACCGAACTTGTAAATAAAGAAGTCATTCAATAGCAAGAGCTGCTTTTTCAACTGTATGTTTTTGCTTATCTTTCTCCTTCAACCATGGCATTTTCAGCACCAATGCATATAGATTTTTACTGGACTAAATTGACTAGAGAAGTTGTTGGTCTTGCAATATTGGCTTTCTTCAGTGCTGTATAACCATGTCTGGTGCCAAACTGATGAACAATCCTATTCCCTTTTAACTATTAAAAGGATGAAGCCCACTGAAACAATTTCAACGTTATGAAGCAGTGAAAAAAGTTCGAAAAGAGAGGATGAAAAACTAAATTGTGTAGGTGCCACATCAGAAAATTTACAGGGTTTGCTGCGGACAGTCTGGAGCAAACCGCTCCGTCAAGTCAAGGTTAGTCTTAGCAGTGATCAATACTTCAATCTCAATAAAACAGCTCAATTGCAGAGAATTGATGGGAAATAAAAAGGAAAGGTGGGGAGAGAAAGATAGAAGAGCAACAGAAATGCCAACCTTGTCATAACACAGCAGATCTGTAATACATTTGTCTATTGGATGGAGCTTTCACAATGGAAGGTAAAGTGCTACACTCCAGACCCATTGAGTCAATGGCTGTCATACCTTATAGCCCCCAAATCAATATCATATATGTTCGCAACCTTCAAACCAGAATAAATAAGCAAAGGTGGAGACACAAACCAGTCTGATATACAGAGATAAATGACCAAATGAAGGAGCAGGGTGAAAGAATGGAGAACCCTTCACACAGTTACATGTTTCAGTATAAAAACTAAAAAGTTCACATTTAAGCTCTTTATGCATAATTCAGCAGGTATCCCCTCAGTCTCATTAACTTTATGCTTGTGCTGCTGGTGCCCATGTGTGACCGATACTTACTTATAAACTGTGCCTCCGTTTCCATGGCCAAGTTGCTCCTGATAGTATATTTCTTGGGCATTTATCTACAGGGGAGCAAACACATGTAAACAGTTATGGTACTTGGATGTTATAACATGAGCTGCCATGAACCGGGCTAAAAACGTGAGACAGAGGGAGAACATGCACATGTGAAGAGACACTGTTATTGGAAGCTATAAACAAGCCAGGCATCAGGTCACCACAAGTTCAGTGACATGAGGAGAGAAAACAGAGGAGCAGAAGGAGGAGATCAATACCACACTTGCTATCCAATTTATAAAAGGATATTGGGTTTGGGTGAGAAGGGCAGTGACTTATGGTTAGTTTAAAGCTGCCTTTTCTTCTTGTTAGCATTTAATTCCACTTTAACTGAATTAAAAGGAAAAAACTAACAATTTGTCCTCTTTTGCCATTTTAAACTGATAAATTAAAACGTATCCAAAAGAAACTTAACATGCTAAACACAAGCATTAATGGTTAATTCTGACTAATTAAAAACTCAGCTGAATATACCTGGGATCTATTGATGAAACAATAAATCTATAAAATCCCTAAAGGTAGAGAAGACTCATTAGCTATTAAGTATTATTACCACAGACACTGAGTATGGCTGTATAATCATTTGCTGAAAAACTTGCATTCTGGCATATACACTGCAGATCCATCAAAGCCCCACGTTTTGGATGAATGAAAAAAGGACAACATTGACCCACTCACTTTTTAAACAGTTACACATTCATTTTTTATACTTATGTAATGATGCCAAAACAACATCTGCACCTCTCTGTATGTGTGTAAGACAATTAGGACATATAAATCTGAGGTTCAACAGTTTCACTAAAGAATATATAAGAAATGTTTGCATTTTGTGCTTTAATTGTCATATTTTCTACATTATCTTCTGCCAAAGCAGAGATTCTATGCACTGAAGATCTATGCTCCTGCTTGGGCACATCGGGTTTCCTCCAATTCCTTCAGCTTTATACATGAACTTTTATACTTCATACATCAGATGGTTACTGGTTTTGTTGAGAACATGGCAGGAAAACCAAGTATAAGCCATGTGTTGGTGAGGGGGTGATGGATGAAGGAAAAATATTACAACTACTACCACTACTACTACTACTACTACTAATAATAATAATAATAATAATAAAAATAATGAAGTTAACTGTGATAACTGTAATAAATGTGTACATAATAATCATACATTAGTGTATATTTTTTCTAATACGTTTTTCTTTATTTAAGCAGTTACAGTGTACTTCAAGTCTTTAGTGAGCTTCTGTATTTATTTGCTTTGAAACATGTTGACAAAATTGTGCAAACTGAATAAAATGTTTGTTTCGCTCCAATATGTTTTTCTTTACAAAATATTCTTTTATTCTGAGAAATTGTGAACAAAAATTGCACTTGTGACTTTACTGTAAAAAAAATCATAAATAGGCAGGATATTTTTGTCATATTGCTCGCTGACTAGTGTCATTGACCAGTAATCAGTACACAGTTACATGGATTAAACTTAGCATCTAATCGGAAGATGTTTTAAAGAGTGTGGCGAGAAACGCTGGTTAAAAGCACATTTATTTAGGCCAAAATGTATCCAGAGAGTATACTGTATGTTTTAAATAACAGAGAAAAAAAAGGTTTCTAAATAAAAGTAAAGCAAGGCTTCCTCCAAATTCAAATTTGATTTATTTGTGACCTGAGAGGTAAAAAGAGAGAGGAGACATGGATACAGAAGTGGAAGAGATGGGAGATACCAAGTCTATCAGTTCATCGGGTTACAGGAGAAGCCTGAGAGGCAGCTGGCTTAATTGTCCTCCTTACATGCAGGCTAAATACTGACGTGTGTGCGAGTGTGTGAGAGTGAAAAAGAAAGGAGGGCAGAAAGTTTTCATCCATTATAATCTATAAGTTAGCTGCCAACACTGTGGCGTACCCCCCACATTTTATTTCGACAACTCACCTGCCCATTCGTCAAGATCGTCTTCAGCTCTGCAGATGATTTCTTTAAACTGGACACAGAAGAAAGAAAGAGTTGAGGATGAAACCAGACCAAAATGTCTCCACTCGTTTAATCCTCCAGGCAACTGTGGTTTTCTCCATGCTCTGTTCCTTCAGTTTCATGGTCAGGAAAACTCACCTGTTGTTGGCTAAGGGGTCGGGGACAACCTGAGTACAGTCGTTGGCTGGGTTAGGCCTCGTATTAACCTGAAGGTGAGCAAACACGAATGCGACAAAAACAAATACATGAAGTCAAAGACAAGCAGATAGAAACATAGGTGGAAATGTTCATGAATAATAAAGAAACCCAGGCTCTCAGGGAAGCTCAGAGGGTTTAACTGGTGTTCATAGGAAAGACAAACAAGAAAAGAGGTAAAGGAAGAGAAAAAAATAACATACAGTAATGTGGTTTACACTAGAGAAAATAAAACTGGCTAAAATAAAATCGGCTAGTTAACGCATTAAAATGTTACGCCTCAATAGAGACTTTATTCCCTACTTTCTATCTATTCATCTGCATTTGTTTACTCTTAAGGCCTCCATACTCACCCCCCTTATAAAATAATAATCAAGAGATGAGACCCTGTAAAGGGGATACTAAAAATAAATCTTTAATTGAGGTCAAGCGACCAATGGGTTAGTGCCCAGGAAAACTTCTTTTAAATACCCCACAAGGTTCCCCTTAGCCAATTACTTTTTATATAAAAATGGGAAAGATTAACAAACGACTAAAAGGTTTTTGGAGAACAACATCTTCTCAAAAACAGACCCTTGGCCTTAAAAAAGAAAAGAAAAAACTGACACAGTTCAATGGGTGTTACAAAAGCTCCTCTGAGGATGGGTTAAATAAAACACTTTCACTCTTTTTGTGGGGGTTGAGCTCGTCATTGAAATGCAGATGGATGTAATACGGATCATCGGGAGAGATGGAGGAGGTGTCAAGTCATTTAACCCATGATAATTAGCAGCGACTTTCAATAGCAACATATGCTGAACATAAAATGGGAAGGTCTGTGGAAGGCCATTTGTGGGCTTGCAATGACAATTTCATGGTTGAACAATGACATCTTCTTATTGCCTGATTTTGCTCTAACCAACACTGATATTCCCCCTATCGTACGGATCATAATACTCTGGAGGGGAATCGCATGTTCTCAGGAACACCTTTATGTTCAACGACTTTCCCAGAATGAGAACCAGGAATCCAGAGCGATTCAAGAGGAGAAAGTCGAGCCCACCGACAGAGCCACATATCTCCATACATAAACATGGGCGAGGGGTGGGAAAAAGGAGAATGAGTGAAAGAAAAGGGGAGCCTTGACTTCAATTGACATTTCAATAAGTGGAACACAGCGTTACCAATCCATTTGACTCAACTTCCCACCCTCCCCTCCCCGTCGTTCCCCATGTAAGGCAGCCGAAACAATTATTGAGATGGGTACCTTCAGGCCATGTATGTTCCGGATCCCTGGAGTCTTGCCGGCTGAAACAGTAATTGGTTAGATTGTAGAACACATCACTGGACCGTTTACAAATGTGTTGAAAAGGAATCAGTTCTTCATAAATAATTTAAAAAAAGAACAAAATGATGAAATAACATGAGGGCAGATCTGAGAAGGAGAGTGACTGAGATGTTGGGGTCTTCAGCCGGCCGGTGGCAGGTGAAGAAGAAGAAACAACCACAGAGTAAGAGCAGGGACACAACTCAAATGTTTTATCACTCGGCCAGAGACGTTGTATTATTTCCAACTGGAAACTATAATGTGGTGTTGTAAAAGTAAGACCTGGAGAACCATGAGTGCGAAACTATACAATGCTAGAGATGCCATCAAACACTTCAAATGCTAAATAAATGCAGGATTATAGAAGACGAAGCCACTGTGTGGATGAATGTGTTGTCCAGAACATGTTCTATCATTTTTACCTAACAAAAGGTTTATTATGTCATTTAAGTACATTAAAAATAAGATTGCACAACATAAAAAAAATCACGTGACTGCAATGATATTGTTGAATGACTCAATGATGTTACTGGTGGAAATAAAGCCACTCTTCTCTTTTACATCTATGGTTCCGCTTCTTGTTTTTTGGTAAATGTTTGATCCTTTGGCTTCTGCATTCTGAATTTCTGTACATGAGGAGGGAAAGAGTTTAACAACACAAAACACATAATCTATCTCTTAATCCCTGCAAACACATGGCCTAATATCACCATCTTCATTTTTAAGTCTGTTTCCAGCAACATCCGGCGTTTATGAATGCTTTATGAGCCCGATCCTCAGATGTCTGATCTAATCGGTACCAGCAGAGCTGCAAGTGGGTGTTGCACACAGTGTTTCAAGTGGGATCTATTAACTCTGTGCAGCAATATAAACAAGACCAACAGTGTTTAAGCATTAAGCCAGAAATGGCATTCATGGATTCACTGAGAAACAGCAAAAGCACCTGGCAAATTTGGAAAACAGTGACTGTGACCAGCTCCACGTGGTGTATTGACCGTCACTGTTGACATCACAATAAACGACAGGAAGCCACAGTAAGATTAAGGTATTTAAGTCTTAATTGGACTGTTTAGAAAGTGTTTTTTCTGTTTGTTTTTCTGTCTTAAATTAGAGATAAGTGGCTCTACAGTTTTAAACATAGCACTCACAACATTTTGATAAGATGTTGATCACAATGATCCAGCCTCCAGCTCCTGGTCTAGTAGTTCTTAACTCTGCTTGGTGCTGAGATAGCAGCAATTTATAGGAGCCATACCTGGTTGCTTGCAACAGCGCAACCAAAGAAGAGGTGCTATGGATACTCTTAACACCAGATTAACAGTGGAACTAGTTAAAATAAAAGCTCACTCTATGACTTTCAGCATCTTGGCCACTATCCTCTGTGTCTGGTGTGGACATCTACTGTAATGGAATGATTGTTAACTGGAGTATACAGTCTCTAAAACATGCCATTTGCTGAAAGAACAACCTACTCAGAGCAGTAATTAGGCCACAATCACACAAAAATATATATATTTTGTATTTAAGATAAAAAAAAACTTTGTCAGTAAATATGTTCTATCCAGAACTCCTCAAATGCCATAGCCTTAGCTTCACCTGGTTCCAATTCTGTAAAAAAATCTCCTCTTAAGCTTCATTTGCTATTTGATTATTAAGTTGACCAATTAATCGATTATCAAAATAATTGTTGGTTGCAGCCCTAATCATAACCAGTGGAATATTTATCAATAATATTGCAATGTCATGTTTCCCCAAAATCGTGCAGCCATATTTTGGGAATATTGTGCAGCACAAACATTTTGTCGTTTACAATATCAATATCTGCTTTAATGCAATGTTTTGCATTTAAAGTGTGTTGCTTTCCAACAATTCCAACAATATGCAGGTGCATCTCAGTACCAACAGGTGCGAACGCGCACCAAACACATAAATGATGCAAACAAAAGCGAGACCAGTAGGGGGAATCGACCACTAATATTGCCAACGTAAATATGCTGTTGATTTATAATATTGTAATATATTACAACTACTTGCTTAAAAAAAGGCAATGTACCTTTTCTTTCTTCCTTCAAAGTTTCGTCTCGTTAATGTCTTTACTAAGGGTCTGATCCGATAGGACTTGGTGGTCGACTCCCCCTAGTGGTCAGGTGCACTTCCGTTTTGTGGAGGGAGTTTGCAGCTTTTCTTATCTTCCTGTTTGCAGCGTTTTTCTGTTGCATTTGTTTTCGTAGTTTGTGTGTTGTGGAGTTTGCATCATTTATGTTCTTGCAGCACATTTAACTGCTTGCAGCGCGTTTGCACCCGTTTGCACCCATAGAATTGAGTCACTGAAATTGGTGAATTTCATTAAAGTTTTAATTTTTTTTAGAGGAGTCCAAAGGACTGTGAGCACTACAATAACTGTTGGCTGATATATTCCAAGTGTTATAAACTTGCATTTTACATGCTAATGTAATATTTTGTCAGTTAGAGTCTCACTGCAGCAAATGCTCACAATGGACACTAATGACACTGCCCAAAGTGCTAAAGGTCACAGAGAGATGGAAGGTCAGAAAGGGGTAAAGAAGAAAACAGGCATATATCGCACCTGATATCGTCATCGCAATATTTTCCATTATTATCATCTCCATTGCAAAATTTTCTAATATCTCACCGCCCTACTTCCTACCTACATCTGATAAAGATTTTAATTAACCAGATGCAAAAACTTATGAGTGGTGGAGATAAATCTGGCTTACTGGCCACTTATATGGTCATTGCAAAGTTAAAACAACAATACCCCATTTGCATGTTTTCCTAATATCACCCTAACCCTTTTTTCTAATCTAGGGGGATGGTAAATTAACACTCTGTACCTCTTGGAAAAATCTGTAGAGGGTCTGGCATCAGTCCGTTCATGCGCTGTTCATTCATTGTGTTGCAGTACTAAAAATCAAGAAGAAAAACAACAAAATATTTAAGAGTAATGGTGGGGTCAATTATTAATGCACACATGACAACCCACATAACCTTGAATATGTTTCTAGAAGAATTAGGTTAAAGTCTGATGAAAAAAAGTCTTGTCTGCACAAGAAAAAGAGCTGTTTTTCAGTGAGATTAGAATAAGTCCAAAGTATCTTGAAAAAAAATGTGAGCATGCTGTGCTGAAATCTGTTGCCGATGAGGTCCAATGCCCTGTGGGCTTGTTCTGAGGGACTGTAGCATTAACCCTTTTCTCCTCCAGGTCAGCAGCTCACCAAACACTCATATCCTACAGGACTAACACAGGCAGACGCACTCTGGAGCCTTTGAGCTGCTTGCCAAGGAAATGCAATAATTGATGTTTCAGTTAAACAAACCATCTGCTAAAGTGGAAGCTTTTGTGCACAGAAACGTGTGTGTGTGTGTTTGTGTGTGATTCTGATTTGGTTTTTTTTCTACAAAAATTTCATCTGAAAGCCTAAAAAATATCCAGAGCACCACAACGCTGTTTGTAGAGTAAACGTACATGAGTTCATTGTGTTTAATTTCTATCAAGTGAGAATCAGACAGTCATCACAGCAATATGTAAATCTGCTCTCTCATTGTGAAGGAGGGAGGGAGGGAGGACGATGGGACCGACTCGGATGGGAATGGATCAGAATGGCTACCCAAGTGGCACAGCTGTTATTAAAAGGCCTATTTATCACTGTCAGATCCCCTCCTCGCTCCTAGCCCTCTGCTTTTACCCTCCAGCACTTTCACTAGGCCACATCTGAACAATAGGCTTAATACCCAAAAGAAAGAAAAAAAACAGTGTGTATTGAGGTTGTGGGAACAGATCGGGCTTCATGTACCTTTAATTTTCCGCTCAGCTAGCTTATTGATTAAAGCTGCAATTACCACCTAATCTGTAGTAGGTGTGTTATTAAAAGACACTCTCCATTGTTGGCCAATAACTAAACAGTGTCCATACTCAAACGGTATCGCTGAGCCTTAAGGGACACATGAGAGAAGTGTGGGTCTCATCATCATTAGCAGACTAAGGGGAAAAGGGAGTAAAAATGGTGGAATTAGAATCTCTACCTCCAGGGGGAGCCGGATGAGGAAGGGATGGGGTCACATGTTTTATTTTAGCGCCTGACAGAAACCAGTCTTTAACTTTGAACAGGGGCGTCTGTCTTTCAAGGTGTCGAACAATGATTAGAGATGCCTGGAAGTTGAGTTAGTCTCACAGGAGCATGTAGCAGCATTTAATGTTTGCAAAGACTTTTTAGAAGAGACGCCCTCTGAACACTCATGTTAATTAAGTAGTGAATTTGAGCATTAATTTAACAACTGGAAGTTTAATTTTTTTGGGAAGCAGACACCCGGAAAAGGAGGAAGAAACAAAATGACTTTGAAAATATTTAAAAATATATATTTTTATTAATCAAAAGCATCCAGACAGAAAAACGTGCGCACACAAAGTGACAGACTAAATTAATTATCCCACCTCTGGCCCAACATGCTGTTTCCCGTAATTCCTAGTAATTTCACATAATAGCTGTCTGCTCACCTGGAAATAATAAACCAGAGTCAGAATCCACTGGGATATCTGCGAGGGGCCAAGTGGCAACCACAGCAAACAACCACAAACGGAAATAAAAATGCATTTAAAGTACATGTTCTTTAGTAGTTTAAATTATATTCCAGTGTGTTCAGTATTTTCCAGGTGATCAGCAGCTTTTTGTACATTGGGCTGTCCCATGAGTAGAAAGCCATTACAGAACTCCTGGACTCATTTGACAAAAATTCATGAACAAATGAGTTTTTAAATGTGTGGGCACAGAAGTGCAGCGTGAATACTTAATATTTGTGTATGGTAGAATGCCTGGGGGTCAGGGCCATACATTAAGTTCACACATGTCACATCCTCTGCATAAAGCACTAAATGTAGGAATGCTTGGTATATGACTGGCAACAATAAGTAAAAAGAGAAAGAAAACATGCAGAACATACTCTGACAAAACCAGTGAACGAGTCAGAAGAATAAAGCTAGTTTGGTCCTGGTTGCAGACGTGTCTGCATGTCTGAGAAACGCATATTGATGTTCTGACATAAACTAATAATTCAATAAAATGTTAAATTTTATGTTTTATATAAATAAAATATAATATTTGAACAATATAACAAATAAAATATGAATTAGAGGGTTTTCTTTTTACACAAAATGTACAATAAAACACCAGAGTAACACACTGCAATGCAACCTAAACTTGTACAACACCTTCACTGGTGCAGACAGACCTTCTGCTATCCTTAAAAGTGATCAATGTAGACTAGCACACATGTTCTGGACCTGTCTGAAACTGTGCTGGTTTGGTCAGATTACTTTCCAGATATTATCCAAAGTTTATGGGAAGATGTACTGTATAGAC
Source organism: Girardinichthys multiradiatus (assembly GCF_021462225.1). NCBI lineage: Eukaryota > Metazoa > Chordata > Actinopteri > Cyprinodontiformes > Goodeidae > Girardinichthys > Girardinichthys multiradiatus. Next base: position 16,811,834 of record NC_061797.1, read on the forward strand.
CCAACTCAGTTGTTTGGGCTAGTCAACAGAAATACTGAATCTGTCCAATAAAATGATGCTAGCTTTTTGCTGTCCTTATTCTTTCTCCAAATATAAGAACCTCTTACCCCCCTTTCGTGTTCTCTATAGGTCTATTGGTGCTGTTTGCATCATTCTTTGTAGTTATATTGGTAAATAATAAAAAGACCTTGCTTGGGAAAAAAAAAGATGAGAAATCTCTGATTGATGGTTGTACAAAATACATAAAACAGGACATACAACACATGGCAGAAGCACCACGCAGGCCATTGCATCTGTAAAAAGCTGATTGTGGTTTAGGTGAATACTTTTTCCATCTCTGCTTCCTCACATAACATCTGCCTCTTTTCTGTCTAATCACACTGCTACCCTATGCTACATAATGATTAAAAAGCAACCACAAGTGATAAAAATGGCCAAAAAAACAGAGTGTAAATTGTGCCTGTGGCAGTAGCAGCATCATTGTGAGCTGATGGGGGGTAAAAGACATCCACAGATGAAAGTAGATTTTGAACAATTCTGCCGCCCAGGGGGGTTGCTCTTTAATGAGGCAAAACTTTAACTACTGAATAATAAATAATAAAAATTGACAGTTCATTTAGCTTTCAGTGTACCTCATACAGAAACTCATTACATGCCATTACTCTTACTGTCCGTGGCATGATCAGTAACTATGGTAGAATAGAAAAATACACTGAATTAGGTGGTATTGCTGAATTGGGCGGCAGGGATCCTGTGTTATTGTGTACAAATGCATTTCTGCTGCCTGCAATGTTGTTTTTACAGTACGTTTGACTAGTTGAGGTATATTCAATATAATTATTCTTTCAAGTAGCTCATAGATGTCAACTCAGATTATGGAAAAAGTCAAATTTGTCAATTACTTGTTTCTGCTTCAGCAATGTTCTAACAAACATATGCCACTTCCTACACTAGAAATGGGGGGTTGTTTGTTTAGACAGTTTAACCTCATCGTTTATATTCCTGGACAAAGATAATCAGATGTTTTATTTTATGATTTCATGGAACATGGTGCACAGATCTAGCAGCACCGATGTCCTTACTGACTGAACCGACTTCATATTCTAATATGGAAGAAATTAAAATGAGTTTTTATGTATTTTTATTTGTGTACTCACATATGACAACATAGCTTTAAGTTCTTCGTCACTTCTTACAGTAATTCGGTCTCCCACCTCATCTTCATCTAAATAAAAAAACAAAAAAACAGAAAAAGAGAGGTGGATTACAAAGACCTGGATGGTAAAACGACAACATTTTACATCAAGGACAATCATGACCAGTCTTCAAATACACACTTTGACAGCTGATTTAAATTCAACCACTACCCTGTACTCATTATCTACTGTGAGGAAATGAGGTAACGTGAATAAAATACGTAATATCCATCAAGAGGAGGTCGCTCAGAGTTATTTTGGTTTGATCAGGGATGTTAAAAAAAACAAAAGTCAACTGGCCCAAATTGGGATTAAAATTCCAATGAAATGGAGAATAATGTAAAAAAATTGTGTTACCTTTTGAGTCAGATTGAAGGAATGTTTACACTAAATGACCAAGAGAAATAAACAGATAAAATACGGTGTGAAAAAGAAGTAGGTTGGGATGACATGGCAATCCATGGCTACAATGTGGGGGAGCTAGAGGGCAAAATAACCTGGGCTGAATGCACTCCATAACGTTAGACGCATAATTCACTTGCATGCTCCGTCTGCAAGTGAATAAATGTTTGAGGACACTTTTAGACCAACGTTTGACAAACTAACGATGTGCCTGTGTGTGTTCATATGCAGACTGGTTTAAATTTGCAGATGTTAAAATGCATGTAAATGGTGGATTTTTAAACGTTTTTTTAAGAATAGATGAGACGATAGTGACTACTGACCGACCAGATGGAAAAGCCTATGGCTGGATCAGTAACTTTGACTCAGATGCCAGAAAGGTGGAAGTGGATGTTCTTGTGGGCTGGGCTGGGATTATCAGAAATCAGCTTGCTGGGCCATTTCAGTTTGAAGATGGGTTCAAAATCAACTCCTAAATTTACTGCCAGTTTTTAGAAATTTAATGTCTTGTAGCAGTGGAACAGAATAGAGTCTGCAACTTTCAAGACAACCATGATTTTTATGCAGGACCAGGCTCCATGGCATGCATCGAAGTACTCCACCACATGAGCAGCCAGTTAAGGCCTTAAAGATGACTTCTTCACCTTTTATACACATACAGTTAATATCAATAGATTAAAAAAAACTGACAGACTCCATGAATTGTTATTGAAAGCAGGGCGGCTATATTGGGTGACGATTTGCTTTTGGAATGTCAGAAATGTTTTTTGTACATTTTGAGTTGTTTATTATTACCACTTTAACAGATAACTGTAAACAACTTGGGAATATTTTAATTTATCATTAAGTTGGATAATAATTCTGCACAGTAATAAAAAATTCTCCTAACAAAGCCCAGACCTCATTTTAACTTACTTAATATTTTGGATTGACTTGTATATAATCCTGAAAACCATAACCAGTCTAATAATTATGCACTCGGTGTATTTTGTAAAACAAAAAACAAAGCTCAGTCAGGTTAGCTGGGATCTTTAACTGATTTATTCAGGTATTTTTCTGCCACTGTAAGCATACCACCACCTTCATTTACAATCATCACAACGACACAGTTTTATCATTCATCCTGTTCAATCTAAGAATGGACTTCAGTGGTATTTGTTTGTTCCTAACTTCCCCACTAAAAGCATAATATGCATCTCATTAAATGAGTGATAGTTGGGCAGCCTGCATATGGCGCAATGTGGGAATTTGATAACAAATGACCTTAAGTTAATAACAGGGATGAGGTTTTATTTACACATGCTGTAGTACAGTGGTTGCTTCTGATACTACATTGGATCAGTAGAGAAAGGACAACTTACATTCAAAGGCCGTGACAGTGGCTTCAGGCATCACGTCTCTGATTGCGACCTGGAATATTTGGCAGAGTGGATTACAAAGACTTTACCTGGAACAACTACTTTAAAGCTGTTGACACATGCTAAGATTTTACAGAGACACATGAATATGAGCCTGAAAGGCTCAAATAGAACAGACATGTGTTTAATTGTGTCACACTAAGTAGGAAAAATCAGTGGATTCGAACGACATAAATGTAGAAAAGTTGTGTTTTTTAGCTGAACTGACATCTCCCAGATTGTTTCCCAGACTCACCAGCAGATCATTGAAGTTCAGCACAGACGGATAGTCCACAGATGAGTCCATGTCCCCCAGAGGAGTCTTTATACGGATTACTATCGGCTCGGTGTCCATTTCTACACAATGACTAAAAATGAGCATAAAAACGGAAGCTTGAGCCTCATAATCCTCCTCGGTTGTCAGGCTACAGAGGCTAGCGAGCCAATTTCCTGCAGTGATTCTCTTCTTTTAAAGTGGCGTGAAAACGTAAAAGGCTGAGCTCGCTCACTAATGTCACGGCATTTTAGCCGGAAACCTTCAGCCTGAGAGATGAATGTGTTTTCTTTTTAGCTCCGAAGCAAAGTTTTATATAGGAACACATAAAATGTTTAGCTAGGCAGCTAGTTTTAAGGAGACATCTCCGACAGCGTTTCCGAATCAACATCCGCTCAGGGAACTTCACAATAAGAGACATTTCGAGTAGCTCTTCTTTCTCAATTTCGCTTTGATCTTTCTGAAGAAGAAATACATTTAATTTTTCCTATGTTCTGTTCATAATCAAACATTAAAATTAACTAATTAAAAAATACACTTCCACACTTTTCTATTTTTTTCAGACGCTTGGGTTTACATTTGTAGCATGCATTAAAGAATTTTAAAAATTTGGTAAGTTACCAATTTGACTAAAGTAAAAAAGAAAAACTATTGCAGTGCACCAGTTTTAAACTAATCCCAAGTTTAACTGACGGTTTATCATGCAGTGTGTTTTAATGAGTAAAGTGGCAAAAATGTGGAGAAAATACGAAGTGTCAGGCATTAAAGATACTACAGCAGATGACAAGTATCTGAAAGTCACGTTTTTGAAAACAGGAAAAACAATCATGCAATGACCTTGTACAGAAACTGAGAGCTGCACCCTTCTTTACACCAGGAATACCAAACATGAAGGCGCTAGAACACTGAATTATAATTAAAGCTCTGGATTCAATCTTTTTCACAATATGCGCTGTTTTTGCATATTTAAGAGTAGCCTATATATGGGATTATGGTAATTTAAAATAATAAATAATATAAACTACATTGTAAAACTGGTTTTAGTCATATTTGTTATTGAAATTGCATTACTTGCCATCATGAATCACTGAATCCAACACTACGAATAAACAGGATTAAAAGGTTTGAAAAGCATCAAATGGGCAACATTTACTTTTCCTTCCCATAGAAAGGACTTCTGGATCAGTGCTTCTTTGTTCTTTTTGTGTCTCTGCTCTGTTCTCTCAAACCTCCAGTCGGTCATGTCAGATGGCCGCTCACACTGAGCCTGGTTCTGCTGGAGGTTTCTTGCTGTTAAAAGGGAGTTTTTCCTCTCCACTGTCGCTACATGCATGCTCAGTATGAGGGATTGCTGCAAAGTCAACGCCAGTGACTGTCCACTGTCTCTACATGCTCATCCAGGAGGAGTGAATGCTGCAAGTCACTGACTGGATGCAATCTGCTGGGTTTCCTTAGATAGAAAAACTTTTTATCCAATTGGAATAAAAAGCTAACTCCGACTGCACTGTTCAATTGTTAGGATTAATTGGAATGTATGAACCTGACTGTTGTGAAGTGCCTTGAGACAACATGTGTTGTGAATTGGCGCTATATAAATAAAACTGAATTGAATTGAATTAAAAGTAGGGTGAATACATAGTCCTGGGGGGTGATGTGTTTGTATGTAGGCGGGCAGCAGCATACATCCCGAAGAAATCATCTATAAACGGGGAAGACCCTTAACAAGTCGCCGGTCGGATTTGCTTCTTGATTTAGGAAATTTGAAAATTGATTAGAAAATGCAGTTTCTTTTTTAATGACGTTTATAGCAAGTCTGCGAATCAAAGGAACTTTTGCACTCAGCACAAACAAAATGAATCAAATAAATCTTATCTTTAAAACCATACATCACACAAATTACATTGTTGGTACAATCATTTTTGCCTGTCAAAAAGTTATTTTTCGCATTTCCCAGATTCTTGAAAAAAAACAAAAAATCTCTCACAAAATACAAAGAAAACCCCTAAAAGTACTTCAAGAACCTGGGGAAATACTGATCTGAATCACTTTAAAAGACTGAAAAACAGTTTGACACAAGGATTTTCTAATTTAATTTTAATTCTATGAAGTATGATAATTATGTAGATATCATTCTCTGTTGGTGTTGTTTTTTGGTTTCCATTTGTTTTTTGTATTCAGATCTATTTTGGATTATTTGTTATTGTTGTTAGGGTCTTGCCATACCAGTTCATTCCTTTGTGTTGAGTTTCTTGCATGGTTCTTGTTTTCTGTTCTCTGTGTATTTTGATTTGTAGTCTTATTTTAGTATTTTTTTTTGGTATATTCTGTTGTGTTTTTCCAGCGCCTGTATGTTCTCGCTGCCCAGCAATTCTGCATCCCTCTGATTAGACTCACCTGGTTCCAATGTGGCTCTTCACTCCACAGCAGTATTTAAGGTCCTTGATTTTCTTTGTCCTCTGCTGATTGTTTCTGGTATGCTTGCTCCTGTTCTCCTCATGTGTTGCCTGTAAGTACTTGCTCAGTTTTTATTGAAGCTGCCCACATAATTAGGTTGCTCCAGCTCACTGGAGCAACGTCTGAGATGTGAAGAGAAGATCCAGGAGCGAGGTGAAGCTTTAAAAGCTGTTCTCCTCATCACCACATCAGAATAAGAGATGTCCAAAGCCTTAATCCAGCAGATATGTGCTGTCAGTGCGCTCCATTCCGAACAGCTGCATTTAGCATGTTGGAAAATCCCTTCTTGTGTAAGTCTAAATTTGTTGCCTGCTCAAAATAACTCGACATACAGCCATTAATGTCTAAACATCTGGCACAAAAGTGGGAACACCCTTAAGTGAAAATGTCCAAAATGTGCCCAAACAGTCAATATTTTGTGTGGTCACTATTATTTTCCATCGTTGCCTTCAGGTTGCCACTGGAATCTTTTTCCACTCCTCCATGACCAAATCTTAGAGCTGGTGGATATTAGAGACCTTCTCCTCCACCTTCTGCTTGAGGATGCCCCACAGATGTTCAATAGGGTTCAGGTCTGGAGACGTATTCGGCCAGTCCAGCGCCTTTACTGTTTCTTTGGCAAGGCAGTGGTCATCTTGAGGTGTGTTCGTTATCATGTTGGAAAACTGCCCCTGTGGCCCAGTTTTCAAAGCTAGGAGATCAACCTCTGGATTTGATGCTGAAGATGTGCACTCAACTTCTTTGGTTGACTGTGGTAAGGCCTGATCTGAGTGGAACCTGTCCTGTTAAACTGCTGCGTAGTCTTGGCCACCGTGCTGCAGCTCAACTTCAGGGTGATGGCAATCTTCTTATCTAGGTCATCTTTATGCAGAACAAGTCTCTTTTTCAAATCCTCAGAGTTCTTTGCCATGACAAGTCATGTTGAACTTCCAGTGCCCAGTATGAGAGAGTGATAAGACCACATTTAACACATCTGCTCCCCATTCACACCTGAGACCTTGTAACACTAACAAGTCGCATAACACACAAGTACCAGAGAGTGAAGCACCGTGGATGCCATCTGCGGCGCCATCTTGCCTAACGAGGACTTTCACTTAGGGGTGTACTCACTTTTGTTGCCAGTGGTTTAGACATTATTTGCTGTGTTGAGTTATTTTTAGTGGACAGCAAATTTACACTGGTATACAAGCTGTGCACTCTTTACACAAGTGTCATATCTTAAGTGTGGAACAATTTGGTCCACATTTTTCAGGAAAGCTGAGTTATAAACTATCTTTTTTCCTCATTTTTCACACAATTAACACAGCATTTTTATTTAAAGGATTCCATCAGTCGTTAGAGCTTAATTGAAAGTAAAACAAAGGAGCACTTAAAACTGTTGTTGATTATGGCCATATGATTGAGGAGCGGTGGCTCTGTCCAGCTTTGATTGCACTTCCAACAACAAGGCATCGATCTCTGAACAAAGTGAAGTCTCATCTTGTGTTAATTTACAGCGCACTGATTCCAGATCTGATGCCTAACTCTGTTGACCTGGGTTATGTGTAGTGATAAGAACTTGTTAAAGGCTGCTCTTTCTCCCTATGTCTCCGATCTGGCAGAGATGTGCCACTTGAAACAAAACCCTCGGGGGTTTGTGTGTTCTGCCAGCCATTGTGGTAGGTTGGGTTTCAAACAGGTTACAAAACAACCATTCCCACCCCTGGTTTGCCCAGGGTTGAACTTTTCAACCAAATGTTTTCATCTCATTTAAGCCGAAAGGAAATCATCCAAATTAACTGTGGTGTGTACGCTTTCAAACAGACACACAGGTTACGAGTTTATCTCATCGACTCTTTCGGAACTGATCTCATCACTTACACCTGTACCAACAGCTGGGCTAAAGACCCATTGATTTCCATGTAACGCATGACATTATTACTTTGTCTAATTATTACAGAGGAGTAAAGGGGAAACAAAGCAGGGTCATCAAGCGTTCTGATTAATGCCTCCACCAGCAGTGCCCTCTGATGAAAAGCACAGGATCTATATGGCACTTTGTCAAACATACTCTCCCAGGGCTTGATGTTAGGTCCTTCTGCTTTAGGGGCCAACCAGTACGAAGCGCAGTCAGCAATCCACATTATCAGAAATCAAACTCCTGACTTAGCTGGGAGGGGAGAGTGGAAAAGGAAGGCCAGCATTTGCTGTCTGGTAATTAAGAGCCATTTTATCAGAGCTCCTCTTTTGCTCCATACTTTTTCCTTCCTTGCTATTGACAAGCTGCTTAGCACAAAGTGAGTTCAGTTGGACTCTAAATATATGAGGCACACTTATTTAACTTTCTCAGCAAAGAGGGAAATGCAAGTTAACAAGACAGCAATAATTCTGACCAGCAAGGCTGTCTCTTTCATTGCACATTATCTTTTGTTTATGGGCATTTATTGTGTGTGCAACATATGCAGCTGGTTTTCACTTCCTGCCCTGTTCTTCTGAAGATGGTAATTGTTCCATTAGTCTACATTAAATGTATTGGTAGGTTTGTTGTGTTTATTGATTAATGAGCCAAAGTCAGCACTGTTTTCTTTCACTGGAATGCTGATATCAAAGATCTTGAAATGCAATTTGTCTGCCCATTAAGAATTGATCATCGCCTCACATATTGAGTCCAGCCGGGTGGATTTAATTATGATATTATCCATCACATAATCGGTAATCAAAGTATAGAACAATGAAAAAGTAATTGCCCCCTAACAGATTTCTTTTGTTTTTGTTGTCATACTGAACCATTTCAAATCAGTTAAAAATAACCTGAGCAAACATAACCTTCAGTTTTCAAATGATGATCCACACTAACCTGGCCCAAATGTGAAATTGCCCTCCATTGATGAATGAATTGACTCTATTGGTATGGAAGAATCTTGGTTCACTTTTATTCCAGGAACCATTTTATTTCAGCCACATGGAAGGGGTTCAATACATGATCGTCTAGTTTGAGGTCATGCCACAGAATCTCCATCAAGTTTAAGTCCAGACTTTGATTAGGCCACTCTAAAACCTTAATTTCTTCTGACATTTCAAGATAGACTTGCCAGTGTGATTTGGATCACTGTCCTGCTGCATAGCCCATGTGCACTCAACTAATGGCTGAAATTCCCCTTCAGGATTATCTGGTAGACAGCAGAATTCATGGTTCTGACAGTTCGGTCCTGAAGCTACAAAGTAGCCCCAGACTATCATCACCACCATGTCAGTTTCATGTTCCTTTCCTGAAATGCTTAGTTTTTCGACTAGAAAAACAAGATACAAACCTTCCAACAAGTTCCACTTTTGTCTAGTCAGTCCAAAGAATGTTTTCCCAAAAGTCTTGTCTCATCGTGATTTTTTTTTTTTTTTTTTTTTCCCTGCAAATATTAGCTAGGCCTTTTTATTCTTTTTGGCAGCGGTTTTGTTGAAAAAAAAAAGCAACTTTTGCCTAATCTCTTATTGTTGAATGATGGATGCTAATCCAGACTTAGGTAAGTTTGGCCTAAAGTGCTTTAGATGTTGCTCTGGGCTTTTTTGTGACCTCCTGCAGAAGTCGTCGATGCACTGTTAGTTATTTTGGAAGGCCAGCCACTCCTGGGAAGGTTCACTGCTGTCCCATGCAGATCTTGTCTCCTACGTTGGCTTGCTGCAGTTGCAAAGGCTTAGAAATGGTTTTGGTAACAATTTTCAGACTGATAGATACCAATTAAATTTATTTTGGTTAATTTATATACCAATTTACAACAATTGTCATCTTGAGGAACTTTAAAAGACTATCTGATCCAATTTATATGTGGCAATGTCATCATTCAATCCAGTCATCTAGACAGGTTCAAACTAAATTACATAGATTCTAATTTGATCTTTGATGTAAAACAGTATAACCAAACAATGCAGCTAATTTCAATTTAGAAAAATATTTTCTGTCTTCTGTCAAAGAAAGTTGTTTCTCATCTGTTCTTGAGCTCTCGATGTGTTGCTTTTTGAGATCTTTTTGCCTACTTCAGTTTGGATAGCTTTTTCACAGCACTGTGCAAATGTCTGACCTAATTTAATTTTGAGGATAAAAGAAACATTTAAATGTCTCTGGTTTAAGAAAAGTGCTGGATCTGATGCGAGGTCCATAAAATTGTGTCTCACCATCTGTCTGGGGCCACATGGCGCCTCAACCCAGGTACCCAAGCCCTTAAGCTGAAATAGAGATGTCTCCTCAGCCTTGAAGCCTGAAGCTGGTTGTTTATTAGTCCTGCCAGAGTTCGTGTTCAGATCGATACCATTTTCCTCAGATGGGCCTTCAAAACGCAGGCTTCAAATTGAGGTCAGTATATGTAGAGGGTTATGGCACTTCACCAGATATGACTTACCTGAGCTGTTGCGATCATTTGTTAAATGTTCCTTTAAAGTTCATCTCAAAAGTTGACCTGTGATGAAGCACTGGTAGTTTGAGTTGACAAGACTTATGAGGAAACATACCAATTCATGGACAGGTGGGGCTGGCAAGAAATGGATTGTGTGACTAACTCTCAGGTCTCTGAGCAGCATGCTCTTCTTGATGTTTCCAGTGTTTCAAATTCACCTCAAAGATGCCCTTTATGGCTCTGTGTTCTTTCTAATAAAGAGGAAATATTGGTGCCATTCTGACCTGCTCATAGGGGCCATAGAAAATTTATGAAGTGTGTCCCCTCCACCGAGGCAGATATTGAACAAAGCCTGATATAAATAACACATCAGTTAACCAGAGCTCCATTGGTTTTGTTCTCATGTTGTGGTCAACTGAGTTTAATACATGTAAGACATAAATGCTTCTAATTTTATTGTATGCTTTCACAAATGCATTCTAAACTACAGATCATGCTGAACATTTCTCTTTAGAATGTAACTGTTGTTCACTCAGTTTGTGTGGAAACCCGGTTTTCAGTTTTCCTTGAGGTTTGTTTCATTTTGGCTCATTTGAGAAAAAAAAAAAAGGAATTCATAATTATCCTCATAAATGCATAAAGTCACAAATATTAAGCTTCATCAGATTTTCAGTGAACTCAAAACAAAGTGCAGTAAGAAAATGTGTGTTTCCTGACAGAAAAAAATGTTTTTAATTGTGATGCATTTAATGGATATGGTCGGTTGGTTCATCACTATGGTATTTGGTGGCTGCAGTTGACCCAGTCGCAGCGAGGAGCAGATCAACAGTGGCCAGGAAGGCAAACTTAGGTTCAGGAAACTTTAATGAGTCACCCTTGTAAGCAAAAACACACAAGGATGGAGGAACAAAGAAATAATCTCCCAATACACACATGAGGACACAAAGGCAAGGGCTTTAGTGGAACTAGCAACAAGAGAAAACTAGGATGGACATGAAAGAGAACTGGTTAGGCAACATAAATCACAGGAAACAACGGAAGCGGTTGCTGGAAAAGAAACAGTAAATACAATGGATGGATATGGTAAAGGGCTGACTAAACTGAGAGGTTTAAATGCTTGGGAGGGTGATTAGTGGAATATGTAGCAGGTGCATCTCGTTGCCATATGGAGAACAGAGAACTGAAAAGAAAACTGAGGAAACCTTAAGAGAGGGAATGGCTGAGCAGAAATGAACAAAAGTAGACCGGAAACTAAACAAATATTATACAGAATGTAACCCAAGAACAGAAGGAAACAAAACACCAAACCAATAGATAAAAAAAAGATAAGCAGGAATGGTGATTAAAGTTGGCACCTCTAAACTAAAAGTACAATAAAACTCCAAAGTGAACAAAACACTGAAACCAAAGTCCAACAGATCATGACATATAAATAATCCCATTCACTGTTGGGAGTTTTAACCTCCTACTTTTTAATCTTCCTGCAGGAGATAGCTGTGCTGCAGTGCTTGTACTTAAACAGGTGTAGCGAGTTGAGATTCAGTTTTCAGTGTTATTTTTACTACTGTCATCCTGTATAACAATGCTAAAACAAAACATTTTTGTTAGCATTCACACACATGATGTATTATTTGCTCTTTTTTTAGGCAGACAGTTTTTGGTGTGTTAAACTGTAACATTTTACACAGATAAAAATTACAAAGTGCTTCAACATGATTAAAAAGACAAAAAAATGATACAAATAATTAAAAAACACAAGAATAGAAGGATGTTTCTATTTCCCCTGAGCAACCAGAAGGGGGAACTGCAGCCCCTGACACTAATGGAAAAATTCAGTTTGACTCTCCAAAGTGACAAGGTTCTGACTGCTCTCTACTGCAGGTAAGAGGCTGACTACTCAGAGGTTCTCCACACACATTTCTAAAAAACTAAATTATTTATTTCAGGTTCATAGATGTGCAACTTCCTGTGCATGCAAAAAAATCTGTGGTTTACACAGATGGACCACAGTTGGCTTCAAGAAATATCCTTTTTGTCATTCAGACTCTTTTGTTTTTAAATCATCAATCAATAATTCACATTGCCTGCTCACGGACCAGTATGGCTCAAAACGAATAAGTAGCACTCTTCAGTCAAAATGAATTATCTAAAAAAATATATGAACAAATGCAATCATACAACTCATTCAAGGCGAAACACAAAAACACAGAGTAAAAGTACTCCAACTGAAAACATTTCAAACAACACTAACACTGCAACACATCCATATGTGTGTGATTGTGACCAAGATGCATGACCTCTCTTCAAGCACACATTGCTCTGGTGCAGTGTTTCAGGCGGCCTGTTTGTCAGCTGAAATATTCATCAAACAGATCAACGGAAAGTCTGGCTGGCTTTTCAGCTGGGAGCAACATGTCAATAATTGATAGAAGATGAGGTAAATGACTTGGTGACTTTGTGTTAGTGTGTATTGGGGTCCATCTCCCACTGTAAGTGATGCCTCTGACCTTTGCTGTGAGAAAGGTCTCATTATGGTCAGTCTTTACATGACATATGTACGACAATACAACAAAGCAAACAGTGAAAGTAGACAGAATGTTAGACTCATTGATGAAGTGTTTTGTGCTTTAATTCTTTGTGTAAAAATGTTTTATCCTTCAGTAGATTCTTAATAAGCTGATACAGTAGACATTTTCCTGCTCATTAAATGTGAGTTCTTCCATAAAAAAAGAACATATATATAAAGATAAAAAGATTCTGGTTCTGAATGTCTAAAGTTGCAAGTGGGTCTTGGATCACACAAACAGGTTGTGGCTGGTGAAGTAGGCCATTATAACCTATCTGTGCTTGCTTTTTAATTCATGACAAACTACGTACCTGATACTGCGGTGAGTCAGTGGAAAGTTGTGTGTCGGTTCCGCCTGTCAGATGAGATCGCTTAGGCTTTAAAATTTTTAACCTTCTGTTCACTGTCTGACCTTCTGTCAATAATGGCTACAAATCACTGCTGCTGTCATTCCAGAATAATTTGCCACGTAACATCTGAAGGGCCCAGTGGGTTACTGTTAACATGGATCTGTTTTTTATTTTATTTTATTTAACTTTTTTCCCAGAAAGTTCCTTTCAAACTAGAACATAGATATAAATAAAAAGATTTTAAAAAGTTTGGAAGAGTAAAAAAACCGACAGTCAACAATAAAACTTTACCAACTAAATCCAACACACTCAACATTTCTCCAGGAAAAAAAAAAACATTGTTTCAGCACAATTCTAAAAGACCTAAATGTACAAAAAGAGAAATGTGCTTTTACAGTCCTTGCAAAAATATTTGCACGCTTTTTCACATTTTGTCAAGTTACAACCAGAAACGTTACTTTTTGTGATAAACTAATAAAAAAAATTGTGTAATTTTGAAGTTTAAGGTAAAGGATACATGAATTTTAAACAAAATTGAAATCAGAAAAATGTGGCATTTACTTGTGAATAAAACCCAGTGCAACTGTTTGATTACTTAGTTGGTGACTTACGAAGGCAGAGTCCTCCTGTGTGTTATTTAATTTCAGTATAAATCCGGGTGTTCTGTGAAGACCCAGGGAGGTTTTTAGAGGACATTAGTGGACAAAAAGCAACATGAAGACCAAGGAACACAGCAGACAGGAATAAAGTTGTGGAGAGGTTTAAAGCAGGTTAAAGTTATAAAACAACATCCCAAACTTTGAACACCTCACAGACAATTTAATCCATCATCTAAAAATGGAAAGATTATGGCACAACTGCCAAACCTACCAAGACATGGACATCCACCGACAGATCAAAGGACAGCATTGATCAGAGAAGCAGCCAAACACCCTTTGGTACCTCTGGAGTAGCTGCAGAGATCCACAGCTCAGGTGGGAGCATCTTTTGACTGGAGAGCCACTATTAGATTTGCATTCCATAAATCTGACCATATGGAAGAGTAGCAAGAATAAAGTGATTGTTGATGGAAAGCCATGGGAAGTCCTGCTTGCAGCTTGCCACAAGCCATGTAGAAAGCACAGCTAACATGTGAAAGAAGGTGTTCTGGTCAGATAAGACCAAAATTTAACTTTCTGGCCAACATAGGATACACTACATATGGTGGAAAACTAACACCCTGAACACACATCCCCACCTAACATGGTAGTGGCAGCATCATGCTGTGGGAATGCTTTTATTTAGCAGGAACAGGGAAGCTGATCAGAGTTGATGGAAAGATGGATGGAACTGGAAGAAAACACGGAAGAAAACCAGTTAGAAGCTGCAAAAGATTCAAAACTGGGGCTTCATCTCACAACTGATTTAAACATAACCAGCCTGTTTTGTCCTGTCCCATATCCCAGTTTGAACTTGTGCTTCAGCTGTTGTGTAAACCATGATAACTTGTGATGGAGTTTAATAGCTCTGTGAAAATTTATCAATATTCATGATAAAGCCCAGGTGTTTCCATCCAGCTTGATATCAAAATCATTAGTGTGGAGGGAGAACTGACGATTTGAGCTTCATTGAAATGCCAAACAGACAACAGAAACTTCCAGACGGGCCAATATTTTACAGTTTTGGACTTGCGTGTGTGGCAGTGCATAGTTTCTGAAACGCTGAGCAAACATTTCCATTGGCACAATGACTGATGAGGCCCCCAAAGCTGTTTTTGGTCAAATTCAAATGTGCTCTCTAGATTAATTTGCAGATCCAGAAACAAAATGAAAGCTAGACTAAACTCTTTAAAATATCTATATGGTATTGCCTTTTATTGCTCCAAAAAAACAATCTATTTTGTTGCTTTTTTATTGAATGCTAAAATTGTTAATCAGCTATAAATTATGATAGCATTTTTGAATTTGATTCATATAACTGCACATATTTAATAAATAATTAGCTGCAGTGGGAAAATACAAAAGGGTTTATGTTATTTAGACTGCAAAATAATTGCAATTTAAGACATTTCAGGCCAGAATGGAAAAAACTGGCCTTGATCTGCAAAGAAAAAAATCTGTCTGTTTTATATCTTTCAACAAATTAAATTAGGTTGTTTTTTCCAAGAGCATGTCTCATTTTCTAAGTGTTTAATAACCTCAGCTGTTTAATCGGGTACTTAAGAGGTTTTGAGACATTTAATTTCTCGTTTGTTAAAGAGTCTTTGAAATGATCAAGGATACAGCAAAAATTTGCTCTTTCCAAGAAAACACATGAGTGTCTCTATCAGCCACTGCTGTAGCTTTGATTGTTGGCTTCAAAATGTGTATGCATGAGTGTCTGGGTGTGTTTTTGTGTGCACGCACATGTCCCCTCCGCCTCATTGTGGGATGTAACAATACCCCAGAAACACAACCTCCAGGGGTCTTACCTGAACGTGCGGCCCCCAATTTTTCATTAAAAATTGCCGTCCTGCAGCTGAGGCTTCGTTGCACCACAATGTGACAGAACGCTAGAAGGGCAAACATATGCGACCTGTACCCAACCTTCAAATGTGCCCCAGTAGATGGATGGATCTTTTGCTCCTCTCCATTTTACAAGTTTGAATGCAAATGAATGCAGGCCATTTCCAAAGAATATTAGAGGGTATTGTTGCCGGCCTTGCTCTGCACCCCCAAGCTCCCCTTGTTTAAGTATTGAAATCTCTGCATATTAAAACAGAAATACGATTTACAAGGCAAGAAGATTTCAAAGGCTTAGGAAATATTTTTTTCTGTTAAAGTTTTTACCTTCTGGTAAATATGACAATTGCTTACCTAGTTTTGTTTTTTTGCCTTGAAAAATGTTTCAAGGTAAACTTAATTTGCCAAAATTTAACTGTAAAACTTTTTATTTCCATGACAGTGGCTGTTTGCTGCACACGTAATCTGGGGGACCTGGTGAAGGGAAAAATCCCGATTTTCACCATGACCATCAGCTCTGCAGAGATCTGAGAGGGAAGTAGCAAAGTAATTACAGGTCATAAGTTGAGCACCTCAGAACCACAGGAGCTGTAGTGAAAACACAGTCTGTCAAACACCCTGACGTGCCCATACATGAACAAACACAAAATGACATATTGTAATTTTTCATTAGATTCACAAATCCACAAATCCTTGCACCATCCACTGAATGAGAGACCTAAAGTTGTGTATTTTTGTTTTTATTAAAATCATGTTTGATCATATAACAATGATCCAGTTAAAGTAGTGAAATAAAAATAGCCATATAATACTACCTCCTACTGGTAAAATAAGTAACCAAGCAACAGAAAAAATAGAGTACATTAAAAACAGAAATAAATATTAAAACCTCAAATCCAGTCTGTGAAATCATTTAAATTAGGTCAAAACTGAATGCTGGGTCCACTGTGGCCCCTTTGGAATTGATTTGGACACATCGTTTTCTTGGCCTAACTAGTTCAGAGTGACTCCACCCCCACCCCCCTCACACACATTTAAGTCATTTGTTATCACCTCGTGGCTGAGCTGTGCAATTGGCCAAGCTCCTCCAGGGTTAAAGGTCAAGCCTTTAAATGAGAATTACTTCACTAACACAATAAGAGATGACATTTTATTTGACGTCTTACCACCACTTTGCTTCCTCTCTCACATCCAAGCCTGCCCTGCATCCTAACTGCCCCCCTGGGAGCACTAGTGTGTGTGTGTGTGTGTGTGTGTGTTCATGTGCATACTGGTGGGTGTATCACTTCCATTTTTATTTTTTTTACTTCATTTCAACTATTTGTTTGAAATGCAGCGCTGTGATAAACATTTTACCTCCTCACGGGTGTCTTCTGTTTTGACTTTTTTGTCACACTTAAATGTTATATAATCCAAAAAATGAATAATCAGCTAAAGATAATCTGGGAAAACGTGAAAAGCAGTTTTCAATTTATTTAGAGAAAAAGGCTATTCAAACCAAATTGGTCCCATATGAAAACGTAATTGCACCCCCTGTTAATGAACTAACTAAGATTATCCCCTTTTAAGAAAGCCATGTTCAAATTCACTATCCAAACCCAAGCACGCTTATTACCCGGCCTGTAGAATCAAGATGTCACTTACATAGAACCTGTCTGATAACATGAAGTAGGCAGAAATATCTCAAAAGCAACACATCATGCCTCAATATAAAAACAAATCAAGAACAGATGAGAGGCAAAGTCATTGACATCTATCAGTCTGGAAAGGGCTACAAGGCCATTTCTAAATCTCTCGTCCTCCATACCAAAGAACCATTATCCACAAATAGAGGAAATAGCCGTACCCAGTCTACTAAAATTGCTCCAAGAGTGCTTCAATGACTCATCCAAGAAGATACCAAAGAATGCAGGACGTCTAAAGCGCTGCAGGCCTCACCTACGTCAATTAAAGTCAGTGTTCAATACTCAACAAAAATAAAGGGACTAGGTTGGAAAGAGAGTTTAAAGGCCAAAACTAATGCTTCCCACTATTCTCACAACACATTTTGATAAATTTCCAACATTAGCAAGCAAGCAAACTACAATTTTCTTTTTTTTTTTTTTGCTGAAGGAAATGTAAACAGTCACAAACTCTCCATATATCTCTCTAAAGTAGTCCTGTCAAAGTCCAGAGTTAAACCCAACTGAGATGCTGTGGTGTGTCCGTAAACACTCCATCCATGCTGGAAAACCATGCAATGTGCCTTAAATAAAACGATTCTGCTAAAATGAGTGGATGCATATTCCTCCATGGTGATGTAAAAGACTCACTGCTGGTTAGGAGAGTTTTCCCTTAATAAAGGAAATGATCATTAGGCCCTCATTTAGTTTTTAACTAGGTTATCTTTGTCTAACATTCTGTGATGATCTTCAAAATTTAAGTGTGACAAAGAAAGCAAAACAGAAGAAATCTGTAAAAGGACCATTTCTTCTCACAGCACTGTGGTGAGAAGTTTGTAGTTGAGTATCGAGTGCTTGCAGTGTATTCTTTGTATTTATTTATTACAGCATCCCTATCAGATGTTTTTAGCTGGAACAGGGTGCGGATACTTCTCTGGATTTGAGCAGTCTCAGTCTCTGTGGTTTGTGTGACACAGAGGGAGTGATTGACATCGGGCATGTGCGTCACACCCAGGGGGATAGGGAAAGGCCATGCAGCCAGTGTGGCAAGTCATTATCAGTGTGTCACACAGCAGCGTGACGGCTGCTTCCTCTGAGACGCAGCACACACCAACTCCCTCCTCAAGTCATCGAGGAATGCCTATCCAAGCCAATCAATTGAACGATCAATTGGGGGCCAACTGGCAATCCCCAACAATCAATATAACCCTTGTTGCATGGCTCCAGAAACGCCACAATGACTGTGGCACTTAATTAAGTTGTTAATTGCTGCGTTAAGCGTTCTCAGGTACCCTCCCTGGATGGTAATTGAGAGTGGCTGGACAATTCAACTATCGGCAGCAGTTTGCTAAATTTAATCAAAAATCCAAGTAATGGCGAGGGCTGTAATAAGAGGAGCCAAAGGACAGCAGCACTTGTGAGTTTACATGCAGGAGAAGAGACGCCACAGCCTGTTGGATCCCGAACACGAGTAAGTTGACATTTAAAAGGAAACTGGTGCTAACAAGCAAGATGTTTATTGCACCATTAAAAAGAGCTGACTGATGTATACAAATGGAAATGTCGAATGTTAAATCATTTCAACATCACATGATTCACCTATTTATTCACTTAGCTCTGTGCAACACAGTCAAAGGGGCCCCATCTATTTCAAGGTCTGGCCTTCGGGATTAACAGGTGTGATCAGATCTTGATCAAATGTCGCGCCTGCATTAACATACATTTAAATAGACGATTAAAGCTGAAAAACATCTCATTTATAATGGTGGCAGCTTCTAAAGTACAAATAAACTCATAACTGTCACAAAAACAGAAATGTTACTATTTTTATTAGGTTTTAGCCAAAAACTGGATCCAAATCATTTCCCAAACACAAACGTTGTGTAATATAACTTTACTTGCTACTTATCCAAAAAAAAACCTGCTCATTTGTGCAGCGCGTGGGTCAAAGAAAGCCTTCAGCCCTGTTGTGGTAACTAAAAGATATGGTAGCTTCATTTCACTTAAAACTAACAGCCATGTTGTCAGCTATAACTGTCATGCCAGCCAGTGTCTGTGTTCTGGTGTTTGTGTTTTTCTTTGTTTACTATTCCTGGTGTAGTTCTGTTTACCCTTAGTCTTGTTAATTGGTTTCATTCATTGTTCTTGTCTAGCCCACACCTGTTCTTGGTTTTGCCCGATTGCCTTGTCTGGCTGCTGATTGGTTTTCCCTTTATTTCTGTTCATTTATATGTCCCTGGGTGACCTGGGTTTGTTGTGGATTCGTTTGTTATGTTTCAGAGAAGCAAGAGTCTGTTTCTCGTATGGTTCTGGTAGCCTTTGTTCCTGATTACTCTCCAGAAGAAGAAGTAAAAGTTTCTTACCTGAATCTGTCTGGCTCTTGGCATCCCTTTGACTGCATTTTGGTCCGATTAAGGCCAAGTCATGACAATAATATGTTATGAAGAATGAGAGAAAGAAAAAATAACAGTAGAACAGTAGTTATTTCTGCTTATCTACAAGCTAGCATCACCATTGCAGCACAACTAGGTACTGCAGCAGGTTAGAATAGCCAAAGTTTAAAACCCCCATAAGCAGCTGCCGAAAACCTGAGATTATTTATTTCTACTTCTTTTTGCCATATATTTTGACATTTAATTATGTGATAAGATGTTTTTAATAGTGTTGTTGCAGAGGATGTCGGGAGCTTATTAGCCTCCTGTGGCAATGAGCCATTATATTTTCCACCTAAAGCCTTTTGCAGATGTATTTATTGTCATTGTTATGTTATTTTACGGCTCTGATGCAGACAACAATTACACACACGTTCGACAGTTAGAATGGCTACAGAGTGTAACATTTTTTGCAAGCCTTAAGTAAAACCTTTGTTCTGAATGCATTCACAAACTGTCTCCTCCTAAAAAAGTGGTCTTGCCTTGCCTGAGACAATAACCAAGAAGTTAATCAGCAGACAAAAAAGGGTTTTAGTTTTAGACTTGCAAAGTCAAATTTCAATATGTTAGCCTGAAGGGGGTGAGATCAAGAGAAGAAACATCTCCAAAAAAGACAATGACTAAAAGAAAAGGTACTGAAAGCCTTGAAATTGTAAAGGAAGAAAGCAGAACTTCAGTGATGCTATAGGGTTGAAAATTTTATGCAATTATTTCCAGGCCAATGAGTTGCAATTAAAGGTGCATTTCAATAAATTAGAATACCATCAGAAATTTTATTTATTTCAGTGTCTAAGTTTAAAACATTTAATTGATATATTATATAGATTCATTACACAGAGTGGTACAGTTTAAGTCTTTACTTGTGCTAATTTGGATGATTATGGCTTACAGCAAATGAAGACCCAAAGTTTAGCTTCTACAAAAAATGGAGCAAGACCAGTAAAAAACACTTTCAATACAGAAATGTCAGCCTACTGAAAGGTATGTCATTTTAAACATTATATGCACTCAATACTTGGTTGAATTACAGCATCAGTGTGACGTGACATGGAGGTGATCAGCCAATGGTTCTGCTGAGGTGTGATGGAAGCTCTGGTTGCTTTAATAGCAGCCTTTAGGTCATCTGCATAATTGGTCTTGGTTCTCTCATCCTCCTCTTGACAATCCTTCATAGATTGTCTAAGAGTTTCAGGTCAGGCCAGGTTGCTGATCAGTCAAGCACAGTAACACCATGGTCACTGAACCAGCTTTTGTTACCTTTGGCAGTGGGCCGGTACCGCATCCTGCTGCAAAAGGAAACCAGCGTCTCCATAAACTTGTCAGGTAGACAGATGCACTGATTTTGGACTTGATATAACACCATGGACCGACATGATAACATGACATGGTTCCCCAAATCATGACTCTGTGGAGGCAGAAAACTGAAAGCCATTCAGGGGGCAGTAAAAAGCAAGAGGAACAAATATTTGCTGTTGTGTCTTTATTTTGCCATAGAAGGTTACAGATACCACAGAGATCTAGCGTCTAGGGGAGTTGCAACAATAACAAACAGTTCTCCTGGGACATTTCTAGAAGCACAAGCAGTTCCTGCTCACACAACAAAATTCAACTAATCAGAGTGCTTGAATTTTACAATGTCAAACAGACCAGCAAACGGAAGGTCACAGGACAGATTGAAGACTAAAGTTGAGCAAAACTCTGATATTATTGTCATAAAATGTCTTACAATCTTTAAGGCCATATATATTAAATCACAGAAAATGTCATTATGTCCAAGACAGACTATGAGGCCTAATGCTCTAAATACATTTCATCTACAACTGACTGTGGAAACTTCACACTGACCCTCAAGCACGTGGATTCTGTGCCTCTCCACTCTTCCTCTAGACCGTAGGACCTTGATTTCCAAATTAAATGCAAGCTTTAATTTCACCTCAAAAGAGGTCTTTGGCCCACTGAGCAACAGTCTAGTTTTTTCTCCTTAGCCCAGGTAAGATGCTTCTCTCTAGGTTAGGAGTGGCTTAACACAATTATAGCCCATGTCCTGGAAACGGCTGAGCGGGGTCGCCCTGAAGCAGACTCCAGCCGCAGTCCATATCTTGTTAGTCTGCTCAACACTTTTTAAAATGGGCTTTCCAACCCTGCCATGGAAGCAGCACGTTTCTCTACCAGAGTTTTTCCTTCCACACAACTGTTATCTGCCTGGACACAGCACTCTGTGAACAGCCAGCTTCTTTTGCAAATACCTTTTGTGATAGTCTGTCTGAACTGATATACTGAAATAAGCTGATTTTTTTTATTATATTAAGTTACTGTGATTTACCTTTCTGTGCTGAATATAATTCATTTTATTGTTATTTTAACCTGCTCTTAACTAAATTTGGAAACAGTCCAGTTATGCAGTTATACTGTAATGCTTGCTATGAGCTGCCATGTGCACCTATTACAAGATAAATAATAAAAGTTACAGCTAATATCTGAAGCGAGGAAACCCACTGAACGATTGATTTGTTGCATGGGGATGTTCAGGATCTGAAAAAAAAGAGTCTTACTCATGGTGTTCGACCACAAAACCTTTAAGCACAGCACCTTCATTAAAGCTCATCTAATCTTGCCATTGCAACAACTATTAAAAGCAGCAAGTGCTTGATTTCAAGTGGCTGTTACCTGTTTAGCGCATTTCATCCGAAATGGATCTAATTTAATAAAATAGTGACGTTCCTGGGTGACAAAATCAAACACTCAACCTCCCACAACGGTCAGGCCTTTTATCTATCTCTCCTCAACGCACATTCACTCTGACGGGGGTGATTACCAGAACTGCCTCCAAACAGCGTGGGCTTATGATTGGAACCCTGACCACCGCTGATTGGCACTTTTATGGTGTTATTAGCACACGTGCCACCGACTCCTCGCCTTTTGTAGTCCACTTCCACTGCTTTCAGCACTCAGAGAGGAATTCAGATGGAACAGCTTCCCCCATTTCAACAAACGGCTCCAAACACAGCAGGCGTCTCATCCTGCTTTGCTGGAAAATTAGAAGAGCGCAGGCAGGAGCCAAAACTGCCGTATCAAATCACCATTACCGAGTAGACGCTTTTTGCCTTAGAACAGAGTGCAAATATTACCATAGAGACCCTGGAAGTGCTGCACTGCTCTTCAGAGGTTTGGTAAGAAGTGCTGGAGCGTAGTGGAGCAGGAAAAGTTTGGGTAGCAGCGAGACGATGGAAAGCAACCACTGCTGCTCCAGGCTCTGTGAACAGGCTTGCCATTGATTAAAACAGCAAGGTGTGCAATAAAGCGCAAGGCAAAGTGTTGCCTTCCATATGGACCCCCAAACCCTCAGGCTCTGGCCACCAATTGGGCCTTTCTGTCTGCTGCTGTTCCCCCTTTCTCCTTTTCTGCTTCCCCTTGGTCCCCAGATGGCAGAAACAATTTTCCAGGCCTCTGTCTCTCGCCTCCGTAGCCTCTCTGCAACCACAAAGGGTCCTGGCTGCGATTCAACCGTTTACTCCAGTAATTAACAGCACCCATACCACAACAACTACAGTCACCAGGCTGCTGCACCAGAGATAAACTCTACGCTCTGACACTTAGAAAAACATGCAGTGTTAAATGTGTCACAGTGTGAACCTGAAGGAGAAACAATAGTGGGAAGGTGTGGAAATAAAATGAAAACAGTAAAAACCGAGAGGTGAGAGCAACATGCTGGCTCCACAGCAATGATTACCTCATAATTAGACGAGACAAAGCTTTCTGCCTATCTAATGGCACAACACTGTAATTAGTGCCCTGACAGAAAATCAAAGGCTACTTTGTAAGCAGCAGGAAAAATTAACATTTTAGACCCTGGAGCTGTATGTCCTGATTAGAAACATATTAAATCAATGCATTGCTAACTGCTGGACATAAATAAACCCCCCACTGAAGGGTGCTATAATTGCGAGAGCAGAAAAAGTGGGTTTCGCTATCACAAGGAAGTGGCATTAATGGTAATGGCTCCATCATGTGGGAAATAAGCCCTGCTTTTGTTACACGATGACAGTCATTTTCTTTTAAATCTTCGTCTAAGGTAATGATAAAAGCTGCTTTTATTTTGCTTTAAAGTCTTTATTTTGAAGGCAGATGTGATGAATTGGATATAAATTTAAAACTAGAGCATCTGTTGTGGCAGGAGATTAGTTTTTTTTTCACATTTTGACTGAATCTAATTCTATAGAGCTGCATTAGGATTGGATAAAATTGGTTAAAACTCGAGGGTTTGAGGTTAGAAATGAATCTGAATCTGACAATTTTCAGTTGAGTCATAATGAGCATGAAATGGAGCAGATAGGTCATCGCCGGATTTGGACTGAACCTATTGAGATGATGTTTGCTGCGAATTAGAGTTACATAAGAAATTGAATTAAGCTGAAATTACACCTAACCTTGCAGTCAGATCCAAATATATTTGCTCTGTGAATCTGGCAACAAGCAGTACAAGAAAATAAATTGCATGGAAAATGTTTCTTCCATTTTATTTGTTGGTGCGACTTTTTCTTGCTTTTGAAAAATATGGTCTTGTATATGCCGCACTAGTTTAGGAACATTTCAATTAAAAGAAAACAAATACATGTGAGCCATCAGAAGATATATACAATATCAAATAGAAACCTTACAGATAGAAGCCATTTTGAATTTCTGTGTACAATACTACAGATGAGCTAAAAGGTCTTGACATGTTTTAAAGTTGTCTTTATCAGCAGCTTTCTGACGGTCTGTCTATGGAGTTTGGCTGTTTATTTCATTTTTTAAACTCATTAAGACAGTATATTATCCACTGGGTGTGCATCTTCGAGGAAACTCTATGTACTTACACCATATTTTACTGTTTCATGACAATTTAAAAATAACAGGAAAGTCTGAATCCTTGAAAACAAAATCTAAAGAAATCAGGATGACTACACTTTTCCACAGTAAAGGGCACCACCACTGCTCCCACCAGGCAGACACTCTTCAATGTAATATCTATGAGCCGCAATATTTATTTATTTATGTGTCATTGTTTTTGTCCTTCATAGTACCTTAAACCATCACTCACTCCTGGCTTCATCCCATTTAGGACAGCAGCTTTATAAAACTGCTCTCTTCTTCTTCTTTGATTTTAGTGCATCACCCTATCACGATCAGTGACCCCCATCTCGCCACTCTTTTGGAAACTTTTTGGAGGCTCCCCTGACTGTACATATATGAAAACATATTGCAGACTGCTGTCGAAATGTGGACTGCATTGCTGGGATTGATGGGTAAATATTGTAAATTACAGTCCTTAAAGGTCAATACATGTTTAATTTGCAGATGTTTAATCTTATGACCTGTATGTTGGACACATGACCCATCAAAAAGCTTGGTGGGCTGTGACCCACCTCCTCTCTGTCCCCAATTGAACTGATCAAAGCTGCTTGTGGGAAAGCCAGATGATCCCTAACATCTTTAACATGCTCACAATAGGCTCCTTGGGAATACAACTAATTACTTCACATCTGTATTTATTTGATCCATAAGGAATTATCCCTTCTGTCTCCGGTGCCAGCCTACAGCAGCATCAGCTAACAGTGATTCATCTCATTTGCTCTTCTGGCACAGATTCATTTTAAAACACAAATACCAGTGGAGGAGACATGGAGATGATGAGGAGAAAGATCTTTCCTTTTTTTAACCCCAACAGCAAAACTGTCATATGTACCACCCAGCAGCATAAATAAAGCACAGCAGCGCTTCCAGGTTTGCTGAATTACAGAGGGTGAAAATAAGACACAAGCTGTTTGATAGTAGTTGCTTAGAAAAAGACGTTCACAACCTTTAGCATATTTTGTGGGAACTTAAGCTCACAGGACTCAGCAGGACTCAGGTGCAGAGGATGGGCTACCTACAAACAACAGCTCCTGGTGACCTCTATTGGCCACTGAGGGAACTGCATACAAGTTCACCTGTGTGGACTAATGGTGCCCTGACATCTGAATAAGTGGGTTAAAAGGTCAAGCTGCACAAATAGTATATTTGTATAATAAGACATGTAGTGCAGCAATCTTTTTATACAGAAACCCCGAATCTTACCTTTTTGTTTAATAGAAACATTAGCATTAATTTGACAACAAAAATGTATGTTTTCTTCATCCTATATGAGACTGTTGTGCATGATAAAAATAGAATTGGTTGCATTTTGTAACTTCATCTCTGTTTGCACTGTATGGTCTGTCTTTCTTGATTTTTTAAATTTATTGTGGGAAAGAGATGTCTTTGTTTCAGAATATTTTATTTATATCTTGAAGGACATTGAAGCATACTTCTACCCTAAACTATTTTTTTTTTCTCTCAGAGAATGCGAAGGAAAGGAATATGACGTTCTGTTAGAAAGAAAAAACTGTCTTAATTGTATTAGAGGTTATTCATTACCTATAAATTAGCGAAGGAATTGTCCTAAAGTGCTCATAAATGCATAATGTTTTCCTGTGTGACCACCAGTAGAAAGGCTGACAGTAGTGTCCGACTCGGCTGATGAGCTACGGTCTCCCTAGTGAGCCCTCGGGTGTTGTGAAACATCCCAGCATGACGTACTGCAGCCTTTACATGCTGCTTTCTTGTAGAAAACAAACAAAGTCTCTGAAAATGTAAGGGAACAAAAAACAAAGTTTGTCATCTCTGTCTTAACACTTATAGGCACCGGTTGCTCTCAGCAAAGCATTCATATAATTAAATCAAAAACAAGTATACATCATACTCTTGATTATTTAACCTCAAGTTGGAAAAACAGGACTTTAAACTTCTTAAGTATTCTTGTTCACACTGCATTTCCCATGCACACTGTCGCCTTAAGTGCAAATAAAGGCGCCCATCTGTTTGTAATTACAACTACATAATTTCCATCATTGAGCCTAATTATTTTGACTGCACATTTGATTAAAACTACTGCAGCAATGGTGCAAGTTTCCACTTCTCATTTAAACTTTCTGTGCCACATAGGGGGGAAGGGTCGAGGGCCACAGCTGTAAAACGGAATCCAAAAATAGATCTTCCGCCATGAGGAACATGCTTATTTCCAAACAAATTAAATATTAATATAACAATTAAGTTCGTTTTACCATATTCACCCATAAACACAGATGTTAGACAACCGATTGAAAGCTTTTGCACGCTTGCTCAAAGATTTTTATTTTTCAAATCCCCGAACTAAATTGGCAAGAAATTTTAACCCTGATGTCATGAAGCCTCCAATCCCATCAGGTCTTATTTCCCTGTGGTGTCCATGAAATAGGACAAGCCGGCTGCATAGCAGGCTACTCCAATAAAAGAGGCTCAGAAACGCCATGTAACGCCACTTTACTGCATCTCTATGTAAGCTAACGACATCATGAACCCTGGGGCAATGGAGGAAGCTAATGACGGGAGGATGATGGCAACGCAGTGTTGCCATATAAGCCAGTTTCCAGTGGCTCGCCAGATGTTAAACAGCTAAAAGTGCATTGATCAGTGACAGGATGGCCCAAAGTGATATTTTTGTTTTTTCCGGGGAAGAAAAACAAGGTTTGACTATGATCAGTTTAGCAGGACCGGGGAGAAACATAAATGATATGAATTAATTACACATGTAAAAGCTACAATTAATTCAGTTGGTCTGTAACAACAGGGTGGCACTGGATGATGTAGTTAGTCAGAAAATCTATCTTAAAATCACAAACAAACACGCATATTGCTTGAGTCATCTTTCCTTTCTTAAATTTTTAGGTCAAAGAATGATCTGTAGTGGTGGTATCGATCAAGAGCTTTTCAGGCTTTCTGAAGATCCTTCAAAATATATGTTTGGACTTTTCCCCTCATTTTTCCCTAATTTTCCCTAATTTTCAGTCCAGTACCCGGCTGCTTTCACGGGACACTTTACTCCGCTCTATATCATTCAGCAATAAAACAGATAAATAACCTCAAGGGATTGACTGCATTTATGCGTAGAACATCAAAATATTAGAGCATGTTTATGAAGATGATTTATTTGTGTTTTATTAAATCTTTGTCAACCTTCTCATAAGTGTGCTGGCTGGAACCTCTGATTCATAAAAACAGAAAAGGGTTACAAGATTATATCATGATATAGTATAATTGTGTTTGCACCCCAGAATGTATCTTTGCAACATAAAATCCATCCGTTGTTTTACGTAACTCAGCTGCTTTCATCAGGCAGGAGATATAGTATCCCGAGATGTAGAACAAATAGACTTGGGAGCTCTTGTATCTCAACTATAATTTTTTTTTTTTTTTTTTGGTGGAAGAGCTGCATCATTCGCTACTTCTACCAATTAAATGGAAAACTTCAAGCAGGAACAGATTCAAGTCTCAAACATCTAAAGGCAAACCCCCTTTCAACTCTAATGCAACTGGGATGCTCCAGAACCTTTGAAAGCCACTCGTCCACCATAGCATTGGCTGACACCAGCTGATCAACTCCATTGTTGTGCCTCTTGTGATGTCAACAACCCAAATTCACACAAGCAGATTTTGTCGTCAGCGTGCTTTTTAAAACTTACTATTTTGAGAAATCCGGCAGTAAAAACCCACTCTTCATTATCCAGCTGTGACTTTATTATTAGTGGACATTAGTGGAAAGAAAGTACAACACCGGATTGCATTTTTAAACAATCTTAACAATCTTGCAATTCTTCCACTCAGATTGTTAATGTTCAATGCTTTTTTTAAATTCATCATAAGTTTTCAACTTATAGCTTGTTGATAGTTATTGTTTACTTTGTATTTTTAAAGGTGATAAATTGAAGGTATGTAGATGCAACATATTTGTCCCACAGGGATGTGAATAAATTGTTGACTGACAATAGTAATAGTTTTTCTTTGTGAACTGTGACAGTCCTGGTTGCTGAGTCATGTAGGATTCTGCTCCATCAGCTCACTTCTGCATTTAATAAAATAATAAGAGTACAACCTGGGATGACAATCTAATCTAAGATGACTTTAAAAATATAATTTTCCTTCAACACAGACATAATATCTTAATTTCAAGGTTCCATCTACCATGCTCTAGAAGTAAACCAAATACTTTTTGTTCATTTACACTAAACTGACTCCAGGCCAGAGGCCGATTAAAAACACCTCTGATATCTGTCAAACTCAACAACACAGAATATGACAACCGAGTGACAGGGCCTCATCCAGTAAACACGAAACAAGCAATTAACCCAGCTATCACCCTATGATCATGAACTGACTGTGGAGTTAGCTAGTTCCCGCAATGCTTGTGATTGTCCCCGTAATTTTGGCAGGAGAGACTTTTGGAGGGAAAACATGGAACATCTGGTGGAAGCAGACAGGGGCTGGCGCTACATGATGGGAGAACAAGTGCCTGAAAGCTTCATTATGTCCCAGCTGTTGGGCTTTCTGTTGCCCTCAGCAAAAACAGCCTCGGCAAGATGATGTTCCTGGCAAGCACTCTGCAGATTATTTCATGCAAGAACCCGGCTTTGTCGGTGCTGTTTGGTGGGGAAATGTGAGGAGGAGCTGGTGGAGCCCCTTATTGGTTATCACAGGGGGTGGGGGGTATGTTCATGGCATGTTTAAATACATTAAAATCCTGCATGAAAATTGTTGGAAAATGTATAATGAAAAGCAATGTGAAACATGGAGGTGAGAGAGAGAGAGAGAAAAAGATGTCTATTAATTTATCAATTTTGCCTGAATAAATGTTCATTAATGAACAGAAAGGAGCTGAAGTTTATTCCAGCTTTTTCAGGATGCAAGAAGCAGCAATACCAGGAACAGATCAGCAGTCTGTCACAGAGTTGGCACAGGCTTGTCTTATCACTATGACTTCCTCCCACACTTTGGAAACTTGACCCTAAGGTTAAATGGTTACTCTATATTGCCCTTAGGTATTAATGTGTGCATGGTTGTCTGTCCTGTGTGTCTCTATGGTGCCCTGTGATGAACTGGAGAAGTGTCCAGGGTGTACCCCACCTCTTGCCCTGCAAACAGTGGAGAAAGGCACCACCTTCCCTGCGACCCTGATCACTGAAATCAATGAACAGATAAATAAATAAACCTTACATCTTTCATTTATTTGTTTCATTTAATAAAGACAGATGAATAAAATGATTGTTATTGGTATTTTTTAAAACCTCCATCCATCCTTGTCTATAACAATTTATCCTTGCAGAATTGCAACTGAATAATGACACAGTTTTGGCAGCAATAATTGCAAATAATGTATAAATTGAGTGTAAAGAGAGTAGAGAGAGCAGGGTGAGGAAAAATACTCATTGAATAGTATTCTTACCAATTAAACCTTTCCACATTTTGTCAAGCTTCAATCATAAACAAGTGTTTTTATTGTGAATTTTTTGATTAACCAATACAAAGTTGTGCGCAATTCTGAAGTGTAAGGTAAAGGATGAATATTTTTCAGATTGTTTACCTTCTGGCAGGACAACTAAGCATACAGCCAGAGCTATAACTGAATTGTTAAGACTGAAGCATGTTTTTGTGTCAGAATGGACCAGTCAAGGTCTAGAACCTGTGGCAACAATAAAGAAAATCAGTTTATGGATGCTCTCTATCCAGTCTGACTGAGTTTGAGCTATTTTGTAAAGGATAGCTACAAGAGACATCCCCCAGAGGATTGCTGTTCTAAAAAGAAATGTCCAACCCAGCACTCTCAATACAAATGCACACCAGGGGTTTAGGATTTTGTCTTTGTAAAACTTTTGAAAAACATTAATACATTTCCTTTCTCTTTAGAGTCACTGTCTGCACATATAAAATCCCAATAAAATACATAGGAATTAATGACTGTAAGGTGAGAAAATGTGAGTTTGGGGGTTATGGAAACTTTTCCAAGACACTGTGGCAACACTACTATGAAGACAACTCAGGAAAACCAAAACAGACACAATGCGACTGTTATCTGACAAAAATGTTCTGAGGTTGTAAACAAATGACGACCAAATTATAAATAACACTTGATTTTGAGCTACTACTTTGTCAGGATCTGCCATTTTGGACTTTGTTTTGGTTGAGCAGTTTATTTAGGTTTAATTACGCCTGCGTTGTGCTTAGTTTTGCTAGTTTCTTCCTCCTGGCTTAGACCCCATTTTGGTTATGATTTATCCAGTTGCTTGTTCCCCTTGATATAAGTTGTTCTTTCCCAGCCTTGCTCCTTAGTATAGTTCCTCATGTCCCTGCTTTGTCCAGTTAGTGTTCCTTCCAGATTTAGTTTTGTGTTTTATGTTAGGGTTTATATTTATACAGGTTTCCTTAGGTCTGTTTACTATTAGTTTAGCTTTTTCCCATGCCCCTGGTTAGTTCTTCCTAGAGTTACTATTTATGTTAGCTGATGTTTAGGTTTCTTTTCCCTGTTCCTCCCAGTTTAGTTCAGTGTTTAGTTTCCCCTCGTGTCTCTGCATTTCCTAGCTCCAGTCACCATAGCAACCTCCACTACCTCACTTCCCTTTACCTGGCCAGCAAACCTGTAAGCATTCATCTGATTGCCTACTCCTCTCATTCCCATTGTTTCACCATTCACCTTCCCTGCATATAAGCTCACCGGTTTCATTTGTTCCCCAACGCCTCATCCTGCCAGTTACCCGTCTGATTCCTCGATTCTCCTGTCTTGCTCCTGCGTTACTCCAGAATCCCTGTCTACCTAGCCTTGTTTACTGTTTCCTGTACTCCTGGTTTAGGATCCTGCACTGTTTAAACCTCCAAATTAATATGAAACAAAATCTTACCTAATGGCTCCCGAGTATCCCCCTGAAAGCTGGTCTGATCCAAACCCACTCAATGACACTTTGCTAACTTCCTCCAGTGGATGGCTGTGCTTCAGCTATCTGCTATCTTGTTTAGAAAAACATTTAGAACAAAAGAATTGGTTACGTTTTTATTTGCTGTCTTCCTATAAAACAGCACCAAAGATATTTTCATGATCATGTATTTTCATAAAAAATTATGATTGTTGGTGCAATATTCTATTCTTCAACTCTGTAAGCCCTCTGACTGCATTATCACAAATTACCTGAAAATCTTCAAAAATGGTTTGATGCTCTATGTTAATGCATTTTAATTTTATTATAACTAGTGTTTTAATAAGTATAACTTATGTGTAAATGCATGCAGGCAGGTAAATCTAGTTTGGGCCAGTTGTTTCACTTTACTCTGGCTCCCTACTTGATAAAGATGCCAACACTTGATGGTAATTTACTGCTCAAAAGTTGAGTAAGTATTGCATGTGCGGTGCATAGTGTGATGGGTGAACAAAGTGATTTCATGCCGTTAAATCAGGCCAAGTGTTTAAAGTTCAAAGGTTGAACCTAAACACCTACTTTGTTTGCCATTTGAAAGTTTTCTAATTTCTCTTGTTTCCAACCTGGTGCAGTACGGGCGCCAGCAGGAGCTCAACTCTCTCAGGTTGGACAGCTTGTTCAAGTCGAATGCTATTAGTTCTGGGTCAGCGCCTGGGCTTTCTCCACACCCCAACAACACCTTTTCACCAGGCAGGTATTCCATCCGCCATTAATCAGAGTGTTGACAGCCCATGGATGTCAGTAAATATGTTTCCCTCACTGCCTCTTTCTTCCTCCACTTTTCTTTCACACCTTCTGTGCTTTCAGAGGCCCTAGTCATTTTCCTTGCTCTTTAGGGTTTTCACAATGGAAGTATACAGGAACGATAAGCAAACAGATCTAAAAAGTATAGCTGAAAAGCTTACTTTGCAACATATTTTCAGGAAACAGAAGAAGCAAATCACCCAAGGGGTAAATTTCTCTCAATCTCCTTACATTTTAACATTTAAATGCATGTTTTGCGCAGAACATAGGTGTTGGCCCAGTGCTTATAAATCTTGTGAAACAAAATGTCTTCTCACAGTGTGACATTTCCTCTCCTGCGCCTGTGCAGCTGACAGGCGGATGGGTTCTGGCCAGCTCTGTGGATCCTTTGCGTGTGTGAGAGAGGGTTACATGCAGGCACAGGGCCAACAGCAGCCAGTTGGAGGAAGTCAGTGCCCATCTTGGTTGGCAAATCCAGAGACAGCTGTAATGTAGCCACCCGCGGCCGTGCAATCAGGTTGGAGGCCACAGATTGCTGATAGTGCTGCAGTCTGCGACCCTGACAGGCAAAAACATGAGGTGTTTCTCAGGAAAGTCTGAGAGAGCTGGAGCCAAACATGCAAACAGATGAAGGAGGAGACAGTGGAGGGAACTGATGAGGAGATAAAGTGAGAGAGAATGCCATGAAACAGCTGGTGACCTTTGCTGAGAATGATTTGTTTACCAACAGACACGCTTGCTGTCCACGCCTGCTCTAAAGTGACCTTCACAGGAAGCCTGAGCTGACGGATCTCATCATTTCATCTTCTCAGCCACGCGTCCGGTTCCATCATTTCAGCAGAGGAATGTTTCTCTCTGTCTGTCAGTAGATGGAGCTCTTTCCGTTGCACATGTTCATTTAATCACAATTACGTGTAGGAGAAACAAACTGCTCCATATGAACTGCTATATTACCATTAATATTAATGGTTTGAAGTGATAAACAAAAAGATACACTGTTGTAAAAAGAATGAGTGATTCTACTTTATGCAGTTTCGAAGCACGCACAGCTGGAGACTTTTGGACAGAAATACTTCAAAACATGCTGGAATAGGTGCTATAAGATGCTTCTAGGTGGGTTTTTTTTCCAACTAATTGTTAAATTCTGTTAAATATTCTTGCAGAACAAGATTATTTAATCAAAATCTGTTTCTTAGACTCATTAGAGGTTCATTGAAGTATTTTTGGGCAGATCGTTTTTTTTCTTATTTGTTTCCTGTAACCTTTTCTCCCTGAGGTCAAACGGGACCTTAAACAGAATCTGATTCCTGTTGACAACATCACCACCATTTACAGTGTTTTAGTACACATTTGGTGGGATTTGGAAGAGAGTTTAATTGGCTGAGCTTAAAATTAATCATGGATAATTGGTTATTATTTGCTGAGATGTATTTGTGAATAAACAGAGCTCAAACACAAAAGTATGGATTAAACTCTTAGCATCAGATTGTAACTATAGTAACACAAAAATCAAACAATAAATATTATTCTTTGAACTTTTACAAACTAACCTTTACAGTTCCTTTAAATCTCAAAATTTAGATTTTAAACTCTTTTAAAACTTTAAAACTTTTAAAATATTTTAATTTATCTATGCTGAAACCGTCAAGTCAAATGTAACAGTATTCTGTTCCTTAATAAACAAATATAAAAATTGTGTTAAAATCCAGGCTTTTATGGGAGGCCACTGATGATTTAGGGGCCTTAAACAGTGGCTTAGTTCCCTTCTGCCTGCGGCCAGCTCTGGCTTTAAACACCCATTAAAACACTTAAACATCATAAAAAGCCTAATAATCTCTTTGCTAAAAACGATCCTAAAAATAAAATTGTCATCATTATTGTTCCTTCAAGTGTCACTGAACAATGTAATCCATTTCAGTTTGTTTCTATAACGCTATTTTAAAACAAATGTCCTCTCAAGGCACTTGCAAAGCAAACAGATCTAATTAATGCACAGAAATTCATCCATCCATTGTCTAAACGTGCTTATGGTGTCTATCTCCAGCAGTCTGTACACAAAATGATATAATTAAATCAATGCAATCATACAGACAGATTCAAATTCAGCAACATGCATTCCAGTTCGACCTTGCTTACAATACAGTGCAGTCAAGTTCAGTTTATCATGTGAAGTTTTCCATATAAGCAATCTTCAGCGGTTTGCATTGAATAGCTGAGCCCTCGTAATGAGCAAGCACAAGGCAAGAGTGGAAACTAATGACTCCCTTTTAATAGGATGAAACTTTCAGCAGTCAACCTGGCTGTCTGCTGCGACCGACTGTGGGGAATGCACTGATTGGGCAGACACACAAAAACAAACAGAATCACTGGTCCAGGAGTACTTTCTATGCAAACACTGCTGGTTAACTGTACTGTGTACTCATTTGAATTTTTTCATAATTTAAAAGATGATTTGTTTATCAGAAAATTCACCAGGCCATAAATGGTAAATGGCCTACACTTGTATAGCACGTCATCAAGTCCACAGAGAGCGTTACACTACAATCAGTCATTCACACATTCATTGACAGAAGTGAGGATGCCACACACAGGCGCCAACTAGCCCTCTGACCACCATCAGGAGGCAAGGAGGGTGAAGTGTCTTGCCCAAGGACACGACTGAGGCAGAATCAGTGGGGATTCGACCCACCGGTAAGAGGACAAATCTCAACCACTGTTGCCACGGTCGAGGCTAATCATAAAAATGATAACATTATTAAAAAAGAGATTTAATCATCTTGAAAGTTGAGGAGTTGGTCTAAATGTTCTAACTGCTCAATAAATAAAAAGCCCATCTCTAGGTCATTTAGTCAATGTCTGTTTTTAGAAATTTTATGACAATCTAAACAAACGCACAGCACTGCAATGATTAAACACAACCATGATAATAAAAATAATACCTCACAAAACAATCCAGCCAGTCAGTCATTTTCTACCGCTTCTTCCATAGTGGGTCGCAGGGAAGCTGGGGCCCATCTCCAGCAGTCTATGGGTGAGAGGCGGGGTACACCCTGGACAGGTCGCCAGTCCATCACTGGGCAACACAGAGACACACGGGACAAACAACCATGCACACACTCATTCGCACACCTAAGGGCAATTTAGAGAAACCAATTAACCTAACACGCATGTCTTTGGACTGTGGGAGGAAGCCGTAGTACCCGGAGAGAACCCACACATGCACGGAGAGAACATGCAAACTCCATGCAGAAAGAACCCTGGCCGGGAGTTGAACCCAGGACCTTCTTGCTGCAAGGCAACAGTGCTACCAACTGAAGGAGTCTTTAAAAGCATCTTAAAGGTTTCTAAGCTCTAAGCAGTTCTTTCATGGGAACGTTGGTCGTTCCATGAAATAGGAGCAGTAACTGCAAAGACACAATCGCATTCTTATTTCCAGTTTTGATGTTGGAACATTTAAAAGCATCTGCTTGGAATCTAGATGAACCTTGGTGATGTGGAAAGATTATGTAGATAAAATGAGCCAAACCATTAAAAAAAACCTTAAAACCACAACGATAAAATCTTAAAACCCATCCAGTAAGAGACAGGAAGCCAGCAGATGGAGGCTAAAGTAACATGCTTCCGTTTTTATAGTTCCTGTCAAAAGTCTTGCAGCAGCAGCATTCTGTATAAGCTGCAGACAATGAAGAGATGATTGATATGTGTCCTTTGTCTAAAGCATGAATGACGTTCTCAAAATCTTTAGAAATGAAACAGGGCTTAGCTTGGCCATAGAACATAACAAAACATAGTTTTTTTCCTCTTACATTTAATAAAACTGTCAAGAACGCAAAGGTTTCCAGACAATGAAGACCCAAAAACAGGTTGCCCAAAATGTCTGACATCCTAAAGAAGATTACTTCAGTTTTTTTTCTATTTAAAGAGACAGTTCAAGAGATTCTGTTGAAAGATTATGTTTGTTTCATATCAGATAGTTACTCTGAACAAAAACACTTTAAATTCTTTAGTATTTGTATGTTTTGCTGGGACAATTGTCCATATTATATTATATTATATTATATTATATTATATTATATTATATTATAACCTTTAACTGAACCTCACTTCAGATATCTTTAAAATTAAGAAAAGTTGAATTATTTCATATATTTATTATATTATTATTAATATAATTTCATTAAGACAGTGTAAACGTTATGTATCCTACAAAAAGGATTGTCGGAACAAGCATCCTTTTTAGCCATGACAACATGTGGTGTAACTTGGCACATTTTTACACTAGTTCATGAGATCAAAGAGCTCTTATTAAAATTGTTGTATGTTTATTATCCATCCATCCATCCATCCATCCATCCGTCCATCCATCCATTGTCTTCCGCTTATCTGGGGTCGGGTCACGGGGGCAGCAGCCTAAGCAGAGAGACCCAGACTTCCCTCTCCCCAGCCACTTGGGCCAACTTGTCCAGGGGAATCCCAAGGCTTTCCCAGGCCAGCCGAGAAACATAGTTGCACCAGCATGTCCTGGGTCTTCCTCTGGGCCTCCTCCGGGTGGGACGTGCCCGGAACACCTCACCAGGGAGGCGTCCAGGAGGCTTCCTAACCAGATGCCCGAGCCACCTCAACTGGCTTCTCTCGACGTGGAGAAGCAGTGGCTCTACTCTGAGTCCCTCCCGGATGACCGAGCTTCTCACCCTATCTCTAAGGGAGAGCCCAGACACCCTGGAGGAAACTCATTTCAGCCGCTCGTGATCTCGTTCTTTCGGTCATGACCCAAAGCTCATGACCATAGATGAGGGTAGGAACGTAGATCGACCGGTAAATCGAGAGCTTCGCTTTTTGACTCAGCTCTCTCGTCACCACGACAGACCGGTACAGCGTCCGCATCACTGCACCAATCCCTCTCTGTTGATCTCCTGCTCCATTTTTCCCTCATTCGTGAACAAGACCCCAAGATATTTGAACTCCTCCACTTGAGGCTGGACCTCCCCCCCAACCCGGAGAAGGCACTCTATCCTTTTCCGCCTCAAGACCATGGCCTCGGACTTGGAGGCACTGATTCTCATCCCAGCCACTTCACACTCGCCTGCAAACTGATGAAGTCAATAGAACCACATCATCGGCAAAAAGCAGACGGTCACCAAAACGGATCCCCTGAACACCTTGGCTGCACCTAGAAATTCTGTCCATAAAAGTTATGAACAAAGGGCAACCTTGGCGGAGTCCAACCCTTACCGGAAACGAGTCCCACTTACTGCTGGCAATGCGAACCAAGCTCTGACACTCGTCGTAAAGAGACCTAACAGCCTGTATAAAAGGGCCTGGTACCCCATACTCCGGGAGTACCCCCCACAAGATTCCCTGAGGGACACTCCTTCTCCAAGTCCACAAAAGCACATGTAGACTGGTTGGGGAACTCCCAGGAACCCTCCAGAACCCTGCTGAGGGTGTAGAGCTGGTCCAGTGTTCCACGGCCAGGACGAAAACCACAGTACTCTTCCTGAATCCGAGGTTGGACTATCAGCTGGACCCACTTCTCCAGAAAACACACTCTACGGTCCCCCCTTTTGAATAGGGGGACCACCACCCCGGTCTGCTAATCCACTGGAACTGCCCCCGATGTCCACGCAATGCTGCAGAGTCGCGTTAACCAACACAACCCTACAACATCCAGAGCCTTAAGGTACTTCGGCTGAATCTCATCCACCCCTGGGGCCTTACAACCGAGGAGCTTTTTAATCACCTCGTTGACCTCAGCACCAAAGATTGGAGAGCCCGCCCCAAGGTCCCCAGGCTCCGCTTCCTCAATGGAAGTTGTCCCGGTGGGATTGAGGAGGTCTTCGAAGTACTCTGCCCACCGACCCACAACGTCCCGAGTTGAGGTCAGCAGCACACCCTCCCCACTGTAAACAATGTTGGTGGTGTACCTCCCCCCCCCCCAAGACGCTGGATGGTGGACCAGATTCGCCTTGAAGTCATACGAAAGTCGTTCTCCATGGCCTCTCTGAACACCTCCCGCGCCCAGTTTTTGCTTCAGCAACCACCAGAGCCGCATGCTGCTTGGACTGCCAATACCCATCAGCTGCTTCCGAAGTCCCACAGGCCAAAAAGACCCGATAGGACTCCTTCTTCAGCCTGACAGCAATCCTCACCAGCAGGTTCGAGGATTGCCGCCGCGACAGGCACCTACAACCTTGCAACCACAGCTCCAGTAAACCGCCTCGGCAATGTAGGTGCTGAACATGGCCCACTCGGACTTAATGTCCTCCACCACACCCGGAACGTGTTTGAAGCTCTCTCCGAGATGGGAGTTGAAACTCCGCCTCATGGGAGACTCCGCCAAGCATTCCCAGCAGACCCTCTAGATTCGTTTGGGTCTGCCAGGTCTGGCTCAACAACAAGACTGCAACACACCTAAAAATAATGAAGCACATAAAATTCATTTTAAACTGGAAGTGACAAACAGGCACAATTTTTATTTCTTTTCTTATGCAAATTCTGAAATGTTACATGTATATTTTCAATCAACATTCTATATCTTTAAACTGCTAGGTGACCGCAGTGTGCCTGTTTATTGAAAAATCTTGAAATAAGTAGATAAACTGCTTCTAAAGTTCAACATCCTTAAGCAAATGAAAATAAATCCACATGTATGTCTGTTTGCTCACAGACATCAGTTCAGTTGTATTTGTTCAAAATAATAATAACTGTAAAACTAAAGGTTTGAGAGAATCTGCAAAGAATATACAGTTTTGAATCTAGCCAGTCAGTAATGTTTTAGTCAGCAGATGGCAGTGTTGAGCCAAAACAGCTCACTTACAAACAGGCTCTTCAAAGCCTCGGCAGATATTTTATAAGATTGTTGAAGGATAACGTGAATGGGCTATATAATTTAAAATAAAATGTAAACTGTTTCTTTTAATTTGTTTTATGTAAAATAGTCTGTGCCTAAATTTGAGGACTAAATTTTTGAGGATCCTGATAATAAAAGGACTCTTTGCAGACATTGAATGCAACACCTCATATCATATGAATGATTAAGCCAATCGGGTCCAATTACTTCAGATCGACTACTATTATTAACTGCTACTAATCCCTATTTTCACCTGGAAGGAAACATTTATGTTAGTACATTTTCTAAAACTACTGTTACGGACCAAAAATGCCACAATTCCATGAATTAATTATTTGTTCAATAAACATTTATTTACGTGAAAATTTAAACAAACTTCAAATATATACGTTAAATAAGCAAAATAATAGAATAAATAAAAGTCACTGTTTGCAGCTGACTGCTTAGCAGCTTAACCAATCAAACTGCAGTTTATATAATTTCATGATCCATTGTTGCACAGGAAATATGAATCACTTTCATAAAACGTTTTATGGATTGTTACAATTATATATTATTTGTGTATTAATAACATTATTGTACAGTACATGGATACTTTCTTCAAAGTATTTATTAAAGTTTTATTTAAGTAGTCACATTTATATATATTTTTGATAAACTGCTTAAAAAAATTAAAAACATTAAAATCATCTTGAATAATCTTCAAAGTCAAACAGCTTTTAGTGTGATTTAAATAAACACTTGATAACCATTTATAATTGAATGGTACTGGATAAAATATTAAAAGCCAGACCATCCATTCTATTTTATGAAAGCTCTGCATTGCCTACTTACAGTCTGAGTCAGTCTTTCATATTTGCCCTGTATTTGACCTCTACAAACTGGAGTTAATTATTGAAGGACTGTCTAGAGCAAAGCTCAAGCAGAAATCCTGCAGGAGACTGTGGTGCAGGCTGACAAAGCTGCTGCACCTGCAAAAACGTAAGCAGTACAGTGGCTTGTAAAAGTATTCATACCCCTTGAACTTTTCCGTATATTGTCACATTACAACCATAAACATCAATATATTTTATTGGACTTTTATGTGAAAGACCAACACAAAGTGGTTTACAATTGTGAAGTGGAAAGAAAATCATACGTGGTTGAAAACATTTTTTTTAACAAATAAAAAGCTGAAAAGTGCAGTGTGCAAAAGTAATCAGCCCCTTTAGTGCAACTAATTGCCTTCAGACGTTGCCTGATGATTGCTAATGACTAAATAGAGTCCATCTGTGTGTAATCTAATCTCAGTACAAATACAGCTGCTCTGTGACAGCCTCAGAGGTTGTAGAATATTGGAGAGCAAACAGCATGATGAAGTCCAAGGAACAAATCAGACAGGTCAGGGATAAAGTTGTTGAGAAATTTAAAGCAAGCTTAGGCTATAGAAAGATTTCCCAAGCTCTAAACGTCTCACGGAGCTCTGTTCAATCCATCATCCGGAAATGGAAAGAGTATGGCAGAACTGTAAACTTACCAAGACAAGGCCGTCCACCTAAACTTACAGGCCGAACAAGGAGAGCACTGATCAGAGATGCAGCCAAGAGGCCCATGGTGACTCTGGATGAACTGCAGAGATCCACAGCTCAGGTGGGGGAATCTGTCCATAGGACAACTATTAGTCATGCACTGCACAAATGTGGTCTTTATGGAAGAGTGGCAAGAAGAAAGCCATTGTTAAACTATAAAAAGTCCTGTTTGCAATTTGCCAGAAGCCATGTTGGGACACAGCAAACATGTGGAAGAAGGTGCTTTGGTCAGACGAGAGCAAAATTAAACTCAAAATCCAAAACGCTATGTGTGGTGGAGAACTAACACAGCACATCACTCTGAACACACCATCCCCACTGTCAAATATGGTGGTGGCAGCATCATGTTCTGGAGGTGCTTCTCTTCAGGAGGGACAGGGAAGGTGGTCAGAGTTGATGGGAAGATGGATGGAGCTAAAAACAGGGCAATCTTGGAAGAAAACCTGTTGGAGTCTGCAAAAGACTTGAGACTAGAGCGGAGGTTCACCTTCCAGCAGAACAACGACCCTAAGCATAAAGCCAGGGCTACAGTGGAATGGTTTAAAACAAAACATATTCATGTGTTAGAATGGCCCAGTCAAAGTCCAGACCTAAACCCAATCGGAAATCTGTGGCATGATCTGAAAACTGCTGTTCACAAACACTCTCCATCTAATCTGACTGAGCTGGAGCTGTTTTGCAAAGAAGAATGGGCAAAAATGTCAGTCACTAGATGTGAAAAGCTAGTAGAGACATACCCTAAAAGACTTGCAGGAGTAATTGCAGCTAAAGGTGGTTCTACAAAATACTGACTCAGGGGGGCTGAATATTTTCGCACAATGCCCTAGTCAACTTTTAATTTGTAAAAAAAAAAAAACAAAATCATGAATAATTTTCTTTCCACTTTACAATTGTAAACCACTTTGTGGTTTTCACTTAAAATTCCAGTAAAATATATTGATGTTTGTGGTTGTAATGTGAAATTATTTTGAATATATTATGTATTTGGAAAGTTCAAGGGGTATGAATACTTTTACAAGTCACTGTATAAAGATGCAGACCCATTTATTGGTACCCTTACAGCCCATACTGCTACATTTCCCCTGAAAGTAAATAAATGAAAAGCAGTAGTCTAATATATAGCCACTTGTCCTTAGGGTTTGATGAACAAATAATATTGTGGTAAGAAAGTATTTATTTATGTTGCATAGATATACTCATATAGTAGGTACATATTTATTGTCCCCCCTTAAAGTGAATATTAAAGACCACATGAATTTATATTACTGTTCATTAATCAACTGATCTCATTACCTCTGAAAATCAATCTGAAAGATCAATACTACCAGTCCAGGAGGGACAATTTATCACACAATATACAAAGTCAGTATATTCCTCAGGATTTAGATTTAATTTAAAATCAATGCAAAGGAAATTATCATTCCTTTTAAAAATGTCCAAAATACATCAATGTAATCAAGAATTAAAAAAATTATTATTCATCCAATATTCACCTTTGATTAAAACAAAAAGAAAAAATAAATACGAACATCAATTCCAATCTACACACTTCTATCTATCCATTTAATAATCAAAGAACAAAAAGTAAAAACCCTAACAAATAAATTTGATTAAAGGTTCATGAATTACTGGATGTGTATCAGGTTGTTAGAATCAAAAAGGAAAATGGTTTAATGACCTAAATGTGAACTCTAATGGCGATCTTTAATCTGAAAGGGAAAATGGAAAAAGTGATGAATCCAACAGTTGGGAGCATCTTGATGAACCACCACCTTCACCAGCTCCAGACAACAGCCTTGGTACAGAGGGGGGCGGATGGGGATGGTCTTTGCTGCATATGTCTTTATTGCAGAAAGGCGCCAGGATATTTGTCAGTGTGACTTATGGAGACAACATGGTCAGATATTTTTTAAAGGAATGCATTCATGTGTCTAGTATTTTCTGTCCTTTCTATTTGATTTTCTCATGCAGACAAACTGTGACTACAGAGAACTGGTTTCAACCATGTCTGGCAGCATACTTCACTGTCTATACCTGAAGGGCACCACAACAAAGCCTTGATGTTCGACATCAAGTCAAGCGTTTCTTGACAGCAATTGTGCTTATACACTGAACTGACTAGTTCTACAGACATTAAAAACAATACTGTGAGCCTGTAATTACTGTTTCTGTCCTTGGGATCTACATTATTCACCACAGATGAGGAAATACTGCACCTAAGCAACAGTTCTTTGTCATGCTCTCTTTAAGGGTAGGAATGAATGTCAGATTATATTTTGGGTTTTCACTTCATTAAATCCGTCATGTTTCAATGGAAACACAAACTGAACAAAGTTGCAGAGAAGTCAGATGTAGCCATAAATAAGCTCCTTGCATAGGTTTATTGGCAAGCCCAGACTTTTAAGCATAATCTACAAAATTTCAATAAAGCTGAATTTGGGGCTTTGGGTAGGCCATTGCAGAAACTCAATGTTAGCCTACTTAATTTATTTCAAAAATAGTTTTGATGTGTGCCCTGATTGTGTCCAAGTTTCAAAAATATAGTTGTTGATTTCAGTTAAAGATGGCGAATTTGAAGGTAGCTCCTCTTTGTCATTATTTTATCCACCCTGTACAACTCACCAGTACCACTTGCAGCAAAACTGTCCCATAGCATGGTGCACCCATCATACTTAACAGATGATATAATCTTCAGCTTTAAAGCCTCACCTTGACCCCTCTAAACACACTCCTAGCCAGGGACCAAAGACCCTAATCTTTGTCACATCTGACCATGAAACCTTTCTCCAGAAGACACGTGTCTTGTCCATGTTGGCGGCTGCAGGTTTCAGTTGTGCTTGTATATGTTTTATTTGAAGCATATGCTTATTTTTGGTCAACACCTACTCAGTCTATTGTGATTTAAAACTAGCTTACCTGTGGACAAACACTTTGTTTAAATTTATAAGCTTGAGCCTTAATTGTGCCTAAACACCCTCCCTAATTTTCTTTAACAAGCCCTAACCAAGTTAAATAGGAACTCCACTGTCATTCAAGCGGAGAGGACTGTGGCCATAGACACAGGCTAGTGGCTTGAGAGGGAAATCAGCATAATTCGGACCTCAAGTAAGGTGCTCTGTTTGTTGTACCAAGGTTGTTGTCTGGTGCTGGTAAATCGTCAAGACCGCTTATTAGATCCTTGATGAGTGGCTGTGAATGGCTGACTTTGTCTTTATAAGCAAACAGACAGGATCTTAAATTATACTTACTAACAAATTAAAGCAAATACAGTAATAAAATCTAGTCAGTGGATTTCTAAAATTGAAT
Organism: Girardinichthys multiradiatus; assembly: GCF_021462225.1. Taxonomy (NCBI): domain Eukaryota; kingdom Metazoa; phylum Chordata; class Actinopteri; order Cyprinodontiformes; family Goodeidae; genus Girardinichthys; species Girardinichthys multiradiatus. The sequence continues at coordinate 16,855,715 of NC_061797.1, forward strand.
TGATTCACATTTCATTTCTTCAAAACTCAGATTTTAGAAATAAACTACAAACACAAGAAAATTAGCATTAAACCACATTCAGTTTCAACTCAGGTTTTACATTTTATTTGTAGATCAACAGAAATACACAAAAGTACAAAGCATCACAACTACTTTTTTCAGCAAGGTAAAGAAATGAAAAGGAAAATTTTAAACAAGAGATCTAAAAAGACCAATTCAGAGGTGAGGACCGTAAATCGCAATTAATGTCTACAGGAGAAACTTTAAACGGGAAAAAACAAACACAACAGCTATAACCTGCAGAGTGTATAAAAAAGGACACATTTGCTTTTAAAAGATTCCCATCAGGGTAATTACATCAACCACAAGGGTTTTAAGATCCCAACAGAATCAGGATTGCTGCGTTCAAGGACACTAGAAGCTCAACATAGAGATGGCTTGTCTCAGACTGGTAGATGCTACTGTTTCTGAAACAACCCAACACTTTAAAGTTTACACATTTAAAAATAATAGTTTAGGATCTGTAAGCATAAATGTAATAGTAATATCTCATTGCTTTTTGTTCAATACTCTTTTGAGTCACGAAAATGTTGCAGATAAGCACCAATGGGCTGGCATTAACATCAAGAGCCAGGTTCACGTAAATAAACACCGGAAAGAAAACAAATTGTTCATGCACGCCCACTGAGTCTTTGTCTAGTGTTATAGAACCAGAAGGAAATCGATCCACTTCCACACGAGTGGGTGGTTAAAAGAAAATGGGATCAAAGCTATGACTCTGCTTTTCTAATTTAGCAACAGCTTTCACCAGATTTTCTTTATTTTGTATTATTTGTTCCTCTGCTTCTAAAGCCAATAAACATTATAAAGGTTAATGGTCACAATTTAACTCATTTATGTTGTATCTGTACATAGACCTGAAAATAATAATAAAAAATTAAGACACTACTGTTATTTACATGCAGCTGCTGAACTACAGGTTTCCCTTTATAAAATGCTCTGGTGAAAACAAACCTGCCTTATGTTAGCATGTTAAAAAAATAGTGTTTTCTGTCCTCAGATGCACAACTTGGACTTGGGCTAACCTTCCAAGAAATAACATGTTGCAAAATAAACTGGCAAGTCTCATGAGTTGCTTAGTTTTTCTTTCAGTTGCTTGTAAATCAGATGTTTCTGTTTGCCTCCAGTCGTAAATGTACAAAACATCAGCATGGCTAAAAATAAGACCAAAGTTAAACTGCTAACAAAGCAGGGTCCTCTTCCGGCTCTCTGAACACATCAAAGCTTTCTGCATTCGCATCACCCTTATGAGTGCGCAGTTTGGCATTGAAAAGTGTGAAGAACACTAAAGCATGTGAGATGTTTTTCAAGTCCTGTCTTGGGGACATATAATATGTACAATCTAAAATGCTGTGAACACATTCTGCAACGCGGAGAAAGAAGCTTCCTGAAAGTAAAACAGTCCCAGTTGAGAACTGCTAACTTCTTCTATATCTAGATGCTGGAATATCAGTTTTTAACAAGAGTGCATTTTTCCTCCTGGTGACCCTTAATGAGATCCACTGCCTCTCAGTACTCCTGTCATGCTTTGAAGAGCTTTACTTCCTGTTTTCTCGTTGTGAATCCTTCAGAATCAGACTCATTCGTTGGTATCGTGACTGACATTTCATGTGTGGTGTAAATCTTCCAACGGTTTGGTTTTCAGCGAACAAAGCTGACTCGTTTTATTACATTTGATGCTGCTTACACCACAAATACACAGCCTCACATAGAGCTATTTGTTTGTTTAACCAGAACAATGAAAGTATAAAACGATAACAAATATTCCTAGCCTCTATGCAGTACATTCCTACAGACAGTGCTTGCAGATGTATTAAATAAATCACTTCCAGTCTGTCTCATTGCTTTACAACTATAGAAGGCTTCATAATCTACGAAATGCCCCGAAACAAAAAGAAAGTCGAGTGAAATGCATTTAACATGATGTCACACTTTTTTTTTTCTTCCTATTTGGGACATTATAATAATGATAATTAAAAACTCATTTATCAAATCCACTGTTCAATTCCAAATCTGTACAAAAATAGGAACTGAAAATTTCAATTCGGCAAGAAAGAAAAACAAACTTAAAGTTTCCGGCTTGTGGTTGCCGAAGATGGAAAAACTTCCGTCAAATTAACCCAGACAATTTGTTGAGATCCTATTAACGTGGTACGAGTTTAATGCACTTTGTGCCCTTTTTGCCAAAAAAGTGCTTCTGACAGCAGGTGTGGGGGAGGAACGAGGAGTGGCTGAATGAAGGGAGGGCTCGTCAGGTTTCAGCACTAAATGCCATGCAACTTTGGGCATGGGCGGGGGGTGAGAAATGAGTGGACAAAGGACAACCCTAAGAGACGCTGGAGCATCGAATGCTTGGGGAGCCCATCTGTGTGAGCACCTTGTCGAGCCACTGCAGCGGGCCGTTGAGGTGCAGCTCGATCCAGCAGGGGGTGCTGGTCACTGTCTGCCGCCTGTGGGGCACACAAGGAGAGCACAGACAGATGTTAAAGATTGGAGAGCCAGCTGTTTGGAGACAATTCAAGTTTCAGACATAAAATCCAGGGTGCTTTTTGAGATCTGCGCAGTGATATGAGAGACATGTGATTTTTCCTGATGAATGACCACATATTACCAAAGTAACAAGGCTGGGATCAGTGGTGGTTGCTGCATGAACGGCGCCCTGAGTGAGCCCCACCTCTGCAGCCTTTAACACAACCGAAGACCAGGGTTCCTTCACATTTTCCTTGACAAATTGACATGGAAATCTCTTCTGCTGTTTTTTTTTTTTTTTTTTATAATTCTGGACCTTTGAGTACAACGTATTAGAGGTGTTTGTATAGTAGCTGAGTCATATTACCTCTAGGTTCCACAAATAATGAGTGTGGTATAGAGCCTCTGCTTATGTGGCAACAGGAATATATTCCAAGACTAAATACAGATTATTTCATGTTTGTGGGTTTTGGCACATTCATCATGTTTGCAAAAATCCATAAAATAGCTGTTACAGTGCTTTGTTTGGCATTTTAGAACCACTTTAAGAAGCACATATCCAGTTCAAACAAAATTTAAAGCTGTCCAGAGACCAAACAGGTAGAAAATGGCCACTTTTTCCTTTCTGAATAAGGTGTTGCATATACATTTATTTAAAAAAAGTATGAATTATTGAACAATAATAGACACTGGTTGAAAATAGGAGAAGAAAAACTGTAACAAATCAAATGTCGTGTGTACTGAAGTTTTAGGTCTTGTACAGGTCTGACCAGCCTTAAACAGTAGGATGCTGAACTAGACATAATCACATGCAGTCCAGAAAAAAAAACTGAAATAAGCCGTTAATTTAGCACCAAATCAGACAACAGCTTTAGCTTTATTAGTCACACAAAGCGTCCAGTAAATACATTCTTACAGTGAGGCTGTTGCCCATTCCCATTGAATGGACATAAGAATAAGCAATAGAGTTTCACTGACAATAACTACTTTTTTGAGTATCCTGGCGTCCCCACCTTGCCACCCTGGGGAGAAAGCTATATTGTCCATATCAAAATCTCCTATTGGGATCAGTTGGTCAACACAGAAATGTTGGGTGAAGGTGCGCTAACATGGGACACAAAACTATGTGAGCTGAAGTGCGCTTCAAACCCAGATCTGTCCTCCATATTTACTTGTGTCGCAGCTGTCAGTCACACACTGAATAATGTCGCAGAAAACGTTGGTGCTTTCAGTTTAACTTGTTTCTGCTTCTGTTGAACAAAACGAAATTTACAAATGCCAACGCAGACCTTCAATAAAGAGTTTGAAGACGTTACATGAAAATAGGAGTAACACTTTGCATTGTTTATTACAAAAAACATGCTGAAGTTTTGTTATTTAGGTCTTTTTTGAGTGAAAAAAGAAAAAGCGGCAGGAAGTTTCTTTACCAAGCATAAAAGGCCTCATTCATAACAACTGCTAGCTTTACCCAAATTTTGAAAGGCTCTAATCTAGAATATTTTCTCTGTGTGAGAGGAGAGGTTAAACAAGTGTCCTAAAGCACATACTAGAACTGGAACAAGAGGAGTTAGGTGGCAGAAACCTTCAGTACTGAAGTCCCTGCTTAAAGAAAAGAGCAGCTGCAATAATCAGCAGTTTGTATGTGTTACATAAAGGTTTGAGTGGTGCAAGCACCAACCCTGGCTCCTCGCTCAGCCAAGGGCCTCTCTGTTGTTGCATTTTGCTCTGCTCTATTAGAACCTACTGTTGTGTTTTCTGTGTTGCTTCTCTTTGGGCTGGTTTTTAGCTGCAGGTTGGGTTATGTTTGCTTCTTTTTCATTCAATTATTTTGCTACTTTATCCTAAAAAGGGTCATTACGTTCTTGCCTGCTTTTCCATTATCACCTCACAATTTGTGTTTGCTTTGTAAACTCTTTCTTGTAAACCCAAAGAACAAGAAGGAACAAAAGTTTAAAACCAGTAGAGGAGGCAGGGAGGAAGAAAGAGAGGCCTGCCTGATCACGTAGTAACCTAAATCCTGTTTTTAAGTGTCTCCACATGGCACTATTTAGTCAGGACAAGAGTGGCGGGCCGTTACTCACAGCACAAAGGTCTTTCCCTGGTGTAAACCTTCTCTGTCGGGGCCAACTTTCAGCCAAACCGTCCTACTATCAGTGAGTCAGACTGTGGAAAACCGAGAAGACTGAAGAAGGGGAAAGTCTGACATCTCTTTTTGACACAGCACATGTGTATGTGTTTAAAAATAGCAGGGGCTTGGTTTTATTCACGAGGCCTCGGTGGCGTCATGCACCCGATTCACCAGAGTGTAAGCAGATGTGTGTGAGCGGGGGCGGCTGGATGGTGGGAAGTGATTCACAGTCTGTGCCTATTGTCTCTGTTCTAAGACCTGCTCTATCAAGTAGTTAATCCAGGCTCAGCAGCGTTTTAATAAATAAGTGGTGATTTATATTTTTTGTATTCCTCAATTAATACTCTACAGCCATAAAACTGTCAAACAATGTAGGGACAAAGATAAGGTTTGTATGGGATAATGTGAGACATGTAATGAAAGGCAGTCTAATATTCCTATATGTAAAGACCTAAAAAAAGTAAAGTTTGTTTTAATGCAGTTTTTCTAACTCACAACAATCCAGTTTCCATCCGTGTATTTCCTTACATAATCCATAGTGCAGTGCATTTCTTCCTAAACTTTACTGCACAGTGTAGTAAATAAAAATTATTTTAGGAGCTTCTGCACCTTAGTCCTTTTTTAGGAAGTATGCATTGACTGTAGCTGCGTTTTGTCTACTTTTTCATAAATCTTAAGTTATTCTACCAAAACCTTTGATCTTGGTGTTTTTTTATGATTCACATTGTTTGGTCAGTTATTGGACCTACACGGGTTAATAAGATGCTTCAATACTAAGCATGTGCTGGTCAGGGGTTTTTGACCCCGGTACTGATCCAAATCATTTCAGATTGAAGCATACGTTGATACTGAGGTTGAAGCCGATATTAAAGTTAGTAAAATGAATGCCATGTATACGCTTGGAAACTTGGTAGCGTTGCAGTGTAAATAATAACATGCAACATGTAATCTATGCCCTATTCTTCTTCCTATTCTACCTTTTCTACTTCACAGTTTCTGCAGGAAACTATAATGTGTTGCTCCAACATCTTAGGTTGACGGACAAGAAACAACTGGTCTCCATATGTGTAACTCCAGTTTACCTGTATTCAGCTCCCCAGCCCTTAACGAAGCTCATGCGGATGGTGCACATCCTGGTGAGCTGGTAGACAGCCTCGAACCCCTGGTTGACCGACTGTGCCAGCAGGGCAGCAAACTCCTGGTTGTTGAAGATCTTCAAGTTACACCCTGGACGGAAATGACAAGCTGAGTTACACTGAATAACCAAAATCAACGAAACCAGGGTGGTTACAGCTGCTTCAATGCAAATTCAGACAATAATAACAATCTGACACGTGGGAAATCACCTGACTGTAAAATTGGCAGTGAAAGTGTTTTTCCATTTCCCTCATGCTTCTGTTTTTCTGACTGTGTTTTATTTACTAGCAAGATGAATAGCTAATAGTTGTAGGTTTGAAACATAAATCCAGGTCCAATCCAGGCACCAATGTGGCAGAGACTGTTGGTGCTGTGGACTCACATGTTTATGATCGGGGTGATGCGTACACACACCACATCTGTTCTGAATCATCCAGTTTACACAATTAGATTAATCACTGTTTAGCTAATGAGGTCCTGCAGTGTTGTCAGCTTTGTCATGGCTACTGTTTTAAGTGAAGACATTTACATTTGAAGTTACAAATATAAAAGTTTCAATATGAATTTATGGCAGAGAATCCTACAGTGGTCAGATTTTTAACAGGGAACCTGCAAAACCCACAGGATGGATGGATGGATGGATGGATGTATGGATGGATGGATGGATGTATGGATGGATGGATGGATGGATGTATGGATGGATGGATGGATGGATTGGGAATGAGGTCCAGAAATCAATACTTAATTTTCTTTCCATACTTTTCCATTTTTGGAAACCCTTTAAATCGTATTCAAGCGATCTTTTACTGACTGAAGACAGCGCCTATAAAAGGGTCATGACTGCCTGATTGCTTTTCACAACCCATTCACTCTTTAAGATTTTCCACAGATTTTGTGGACTGGTCACAGACCTGGGGGGATCTTGCAGACTGTGGCAGGATGCCAACCGTAACGCTGATTACAGTTGGGGCTCTGGACGAAGATAGCGCTGTCACTAAGACACTCTGCAAACACCTCTCCTCCAATGTAGTACAGCCGCACACCTCGACCTTAGAGGGAACAAAGGCAGAAACACAGAGGTCACAGTGACATTAGCAGTGGCACCGGTTATTGGACCGATGTAGAGTGGAGTGATGAGGCCCACCTATGTGTCTGCGTGTTAACTCCACTGCTGCATTGCGGTTGACGTTGGATAACAGGCCAAGGCAGAAACGCTCTGAGTTGGAGGGGTCCGTAAATCCATCCACTGTCAGCGAGGGCTGCGAGGCGTGGAAGGTCTCTCCTACTCGCTGGTTCAGCTCGTAGTATGAAATAGAGCACCAGAAGGCTGGCTCACAGTAAGTCACAGGGTGGAGGTCTGAGACACACGCAGAGAAAGAAGGTTTAGGAAACTGAGTATAATGCTACAGCTTTCAGGGTATCTTCGAATAGATTAAAATGCACAACTTTTCTCAACCTATAATGTTAAAATTATAAAAAGAAAGAAAAAGATTTAATTTAAAGTAATGCATGGCGTATAAAAAACAAACAAGAGAGAAAATGGAAATGAAGTCAAAGATAGAGAAGAAAGTGAATGAATGAAATGTGGGGAAAAATGGCCCAAAGTGGCTGCAGAGGGAAGAAAACGCTCCCTAAGAAAAAACTTAAGTGGAATCTTGCATCAGAAAATGTCCGAGCCATCTGCTGTTTCCCAGAAACTTTGACCAAACAAAACGAGGAAACTCAACCTTCACAGATGGAGTGCCAGAACTAAAATCATCCATGGTTGTTTTCAGTAAAGTCTACTAGTTCTGGTAATTTGCTCTTTTTCTCCGCCACACAGAGCAGTCACTTTAAGCTTCAACATATCCTGCCAAAGCAGCGGTGGTGTCATTTTGCTACATCGCCAGCAGTACCCCAGCTGGGTCCCTTCAGATGTTTTCTCATCCTAACAGAATAAACATGGGATATTTTTATTGACGTTAGTGTGGACTGAACAGCGTCTTGGTCTGTTTAACTGCTCACATGGTGGGCGTGAAAGACAAAGGATTCTTTCATCGCCTCACTTCCTCTTACCAAAACCAAACAGTCAATTCCCAAAGGAGGGAGGTACAATACCAGAACAAATACACACACACAGACAGGCAGTTCTCACCTAAGTTACTATGAGTGGGTGAAACAGGGTTAGGTGACAGATTTGGGGAGCTTGTGTCCATGCTGTGGGTCATCTGGTGATCGCTGGTCTCTCCATCTTCACTGAGGTAGCCCGGTGGTGGCGTTTCTGAGACGCAGGAAAACACACATTGAGACTGAGACACATGTACGCACACAAAGGTTACAAATGAGCAAATCTGGGTCAAAAATCTGTCAGACAGCCTCTGAAAGTTTTAGGTCTGTAGAGATAATACCCCACTGCTGCTGATGAAAGCATACTGAAAGCATTGTCAGATTCTGATGCAATTTTACAGCACTTTCTTTAAAAGGAAACTAAAGATTCAACTTGTATTTTTTCCTGAAGATTCATTCCCTGGTCATCAAACCGTTTTTTTCATCACCCTAATTTTGTTGGATATGACGTCTCTAGTTGAGGTTGCAGCTGCAGCAACGATGAGCTGAAAAGGCTGTAGCTTAATGCTTTCTGTCACTTTCCTCAGATCATCATCTAGGTACGTATAGCCGAATTAACAGCACGGATCTTTAATTTAAGCAAATTTAACTGATTTAGTACAGTGTAAAAAAAAGGAAGCTTATTATGAGAACAAAGAGAGTTAAACTCAATTAATTAAACCTCTGAACCAGTCACCTAAATCAAATGAGCAACTTCTTGTTGACAATATTTCCAAAAAGACTAAAGATACACAACGCTCTACACTGATGGGAACTTTAAAGGTGATTTTAAGCAAATTACTCCTTACAGATGCCTTCCCTGGAAATAATCGTTCCTGTCTCAAATTAAAGATCTGTTCATGGAGTAAACAATAATTGAGTCTCTTTTACTGTAAAACAGTGCAACACCATAAACATCTCCAAAGAGATTATATTAGTAAAATGTGCAATATTCTAAAAGATTTCTACTTTGGGGACTGGCTACTCAAGAAATTCCTCTGTTTTTCTCAAACTAAATCTTACAAAGTTGTGTGGACAGGCCATGACCCAGCCTTTGGTGCAAGTCATCTTTAGAAGCTTGCTGGTACCTGGTATGTAGTTGCTCTGGGGCTCTATGCCAGCAGGGAAATTGGTGTTTTCAGGGATTGAATGGCTGTAGTCGTCCAGGGGTGGGAACTCGCTGGGGATTTCTGTGTGTCTGGGCACCAGCACCGGTGGGAGGACTGAGACATACAAAGAGAATCATTAGGGTAAGGTGGAGTTCCTCAGAATACAGCAAAAGTTACAGTAAGATTTTAACAACATAAAAATAAAGTTGCTGCATAGCGTAGTTTCATAACAAAGGTCTAAGATTACATTTATGCAGTTAATCTTTGGAGAAATACTGGTTAAACTCCCAAGAATGAAATAGACATTTACAACAAAAAGCAGATATCAGGTGAGATTAAAATTATACATGAAAGAAAACTGTGTAAAAGACAGAGATCAGCTTCCTCCCAGCAGTAGTACCTGGTGTTTCTACTCTCTGGTAGTGGTATGGGTTGACGCACACTTCGTCCTTCTTTGTGTGGAAGGCATACTCGCACAGCTCCACCGCTCGCAGCTCATGGTGAGACTGCAGATCGGGCCAGCGCCACAGCCGGCAGTAGATGACGTGAGGCAGACCCTTTCTGTGGGACACCTGCAGGCGGCCATCCAGAGACCTGCAGAGAGAGACAAAAGGAGTCTGACGATAATGTGTCGAGTTTGGTGCTAAATTCCCATAAAATGTCTATGAGAGAACAACTAAGGTTGTTTTTGTTATTAGGTGTCTGAAAGAAGAGTTCATTTTGTGATCCCCCAAAAAAACCAAGCCAATTAAAAACGAAAAAATGAATCACTAAGAACTATTAAGAGTAATAAAAAACAAAAGCTAAATATTATAGGGAGATAAAATCCAATCATGTCTAATTTTAGTTATGTGGAAAGGTTTGACAAGTTAGAAAAATAACCAATGAAGCTTAATGTTTGCGTATCACATCCAATTCTGATTTTTGAAACGTCCAATCTGAATAAAGCTGCTTCAAACAACAACAGATTATCTGTCTGTGTTTTGCTGAATGTAGCTTTAAATCAGCCCCATCCAAAGATTGTCATAATCTGCCTGTGTTTGGTTTTGAGTTTGAGTTATGTTTACTTTCTCTGCGCTGCCATGGTCTTCACTTGCTTAGTTTGTTTTCTTGTGGATATGTTTTCTTCCTGTTCTTTTGGTAGTTTCATTGTTTACTTTATTTTGTTAACGTAGATGATTTCTGTGACCTCCTTGCTCATCTGTGTTAATTAGTCACTCTCCCACAGTTCCCTGCAGTCCCTCTTCCAGCAGCTGCTTCTCATTCCCTTCTGATTAGCTCCCTTGGTTCAATGGTTCATTCTCCAGTCTTCCTCAGCATTTATACTCTCTAGCTGTCATTACTCTCTACTGTTTCCTCCTGGTTACTACCCTGTTTGCTGCCTGGCTCCATGTCCTTTAATCCCATGCTCCTGCTGTCCTCCTGCCCATGTCTCACACCTGCCTGCGTTCCTGTACCTGGTCGTCTAGTAAGTCTGTTTATTATTAAACCTTTTATTTATCTACTCCACTATGCTCTGCATTTGGACCCTACCTCAACACACACCATGACAAATATAAAGATAAATAGGCAAAAAAAAAAAAGATTTCCTTAAATATTCAAATCTCTTTCCTTTAGGACGTCACATGTTCAAGGACCAAACATGCAGCAGTTGCAGCCGACTATAAGATTTATTTGACTAAAACTAGACTAAACCTAAAATTGTTTAAAGATTGCCTCTCAATATTACACTTCCTGACAGTTTATGGAAATATTTTGTTCTTCCTGTCTAGCAGATGAAGCTTGTAAAATCCACTAAAGAGTGAAGAAGAGGCCTGTCCTCTTAAACATAGCATACACCAGTTTAAAACTGTGGCTGATGAGGACACAGGCTCTAAGCACACTTCATATGACGTAAACGTCTAATAATAAACAACTGCGAATGAGATTAAAGTATGTGTAACAGGAATTTCATTGTCTTGAAAAACATCTGCCCTCATCTGGGATAAAAAAGCTACTGGCAGAGAGAGATTTAGGTCAGCAGGCAGCATGGGGCTGCTGGTTGAGAGTGCGGGATTGACACAACGGGTTTGAACGGCCTCTTATATTTGAGCACAATGACCCGAGGCAGAAAATATAAATACATAAAATACCCACTAAGCTCATCATGCAAGATTCAACAACCGCATATGCCCCCTCCATCTCACTGTCTCACCCACTGCAGACAAACTAAGAGCAAGGGTCAAAGGCTTTAACTAAAACCTTTTTATAAGGACAAATGTCAGCTCCAAACAAAATAAAACCAGGACATTTACTGTTTTGCTGCTGAAAGCTCAGACATGCCACTTCTACTTAATCCATGGTGCAAAGGGCAAGTTGTGTTTTAATCTTTCATGGCAAACGCTCTTTACTCACAGTGTCTGTGTTTTCTAAAAGTGCTGGCTCTCAGCCAGCAGCAGTCTGTGGATGTTATGTGATCTTAAGTTGATAAGAAACATGCACCTGAATAAATATAACTAGAGGAAGGCTGAATGAGCTCTGATTTTTATAACCAAATCCATGCAGCGTACATGTGGGAAACTACTGAATTTTTCAAGGCCATAAATCTGTATAAAACATTGAAAAGGAGTCAAAACATGCAATCCTCAAATTAACTTTAAACAACAAAAGCAAAGTTAAAGAGAAAAGGCAAAATTAACATTTTTACGATCACCTTTGTGATCCAACATTTACCCCAAAAGACAACAAAAATGAAAAGAATTATGCTTTTAGGCATAAAAGGCTCCCTCTCAGAGTATATCTCTGCTGTCCGTTTAACGCAGGAGGTAGCAGTGAGAAAACGTCTTCTGGGATCATGATGGTAACACCAGGAGTTTCCTCCATCTCGCATGTGGTGGATAAGACTGTCTGGCTGACAATATGGCTGGTGTCTGCTCACAGAACCTTAACAGCACAC